>NW_026007318.1:0-4208 GCF_001458135.2 Marmota marmota marmota
CACCTAATTCAAGCCCCAACCCTAGCTTTAACCCTAATACTAGGCCTAACCCAAACTCTAACACTAGCCCTAACCCTAACCCTAACCCTATTTCTTACACTAAGCCCAACCCTAACCCAAATGCTAACCCTAGTCCTAATCCTAATCGTTAGCCTAACTTAAACTCTAACCATAATACTAGTCTTACCCTAGTCCTAATTCTCTCTCTAAACCTAACCCTGACCCTCATCTGACCCTAACAGTAACCCTAGGTCTAAACATGACCCTAACCCTAAACCAAACTCTAACACTAGCCCTATTGGTAATCCTATTCCTATAGCTAAGCCTAACACTAGACCTAGACCCAAAGCTAATCCTAAATATAGCTATAACTCTAGCCCTAGAACTATACAAAAACCTAGCAGTAGCCCTAACAATAACCCTTAACCTAAACCAAACACTGACCCTACCCCTAGACCTAAACCTAGTCCTAATTCTGGATCTAACCCTAACACTAACACTATCCCAAAAACTGACCCCAATTCTAACACTGAATCTAGCTTTAAACCTGACACTAACCCAAAACCTTGACCTAACACTGGACCTAGCCATAACCCTAACCCTAAAACTAGACCTAAACATAACCCTAGCTCTTACATTACCCATAGTCCTAACCCTAGCCCTAAACCTAACACAAAACCTAGGCCTAATCCTAGGCCTAAACTTAGTTTTAAGTATAACCCTCAGCCTAACCCTAGCCCTAAACCTAGCCCTAACCTAAACCTTGCCTTAGACCTAACCCTAGCTCAAAGCCTAACCTTTACACTAAACATAACCTTAGCTCTATCCTAAATCCTAACCCTAACCCTAGCCCTAAGCCTAACATTGAACCTAGCCTGAACTTTAGCTCTAACCATAACCATTACCTTAACCCTAACTCTAACCCTAATTAAAACCCTATCCCTAACACTAAAACTAACTCTAACCATAAATGTAAACCTAGACCTAAACCTAAACCTAACCCTCACCCTAGCCCTAACTCTAGCTCAAACACTAACCCTTATCCTGACCTAACCCTAATCCTAGCCCTAAACCTAACACTTACCCTAACACCGAAACTTATCCCAAATCACACCCTAGTCCTATCACTAAACCTAACCCTAATTCTAGACTTAATCCAAACCATAACTTAGCCCCAACCCTAGCTCTAAACCTATCCAATACACTAAATAAACCCTAACCCTAATGATATCCCTAACCCGATTGCTAAACCTAACTCATCCATTACCCTAAATCTTAACTGAAACCTAAACTAAACCTTATCCATTACCCTAATCCTAAACCTAACCCTAATGCTAATTCGAGCCTTAACCCTAAACCTTTAGCAACCAAATGCTAACCCTGACCCTGACCCTGACCCTAATAATAACCCTAGCCCTAAAGCTGACCTTTAACCTAAACCTCACTCTTACACTACACCTAACAATAATCTAACCCTAAAACTATTTTTAACGTTAACCCTAGACCTGATATTAGCCCTAGACCTAGTCCTAGCCATAACCCTAATAGAAACCCTAGCCCTTAACCTAGGCATAAACCTAGCCTAAATCCTAAAGTGAAACATTACCCTAGGCCTAATCCTGATTCTAAAGCTCACCCTATCCCTAAAGCTAGCTATAATCCCACCCATTCCCCTAAGCTTAACCTTAACACCAATGCTAACCTAAGTCTAGCCCAACCCCCTAGTCTAACCATAACACTAACCCTAGCCTTAATACTAGCTCTAATGTAGCCCTAACCCTAACACTAACACTACCCCTAATCTTAAACCCTAATTTAACCTAACCCTAAATCTAGCCCAAATCCTAGCCCCAATTTAGCCCTAATGCTAACACTAATCCTAGCCCTAATCCTAGCCCAAATTTAGCCCTAACCCTAGCCTTAATCCTAGCCCTAATTTAGCCCTAACTCTAACCCTAATCCTAAAACTACTACTATAACTAACTCTAATTCTCGCCCTAGCCATATCCCTAGTTCTAACCATATTCGTTACCATAACCCTATCCCTCACCCTAACCCTAAACCTAGCCCTAGCCCAATCCCTAACCCTGGATCTAACCCTAACTCAAATCTAATCCTAAACCTAAGCCTAAACCTTAACCTAATGCTAGCCCTAACCCTGATGCTAATCCATAATCTAGCCTTAACCGTAACCCTAGCCCTAAAACAAAACCAACCTATATCCCTAACCTTAACCTAAACCTAACCCTAATCGTACAACTAGTACTAACTTTAGCCCTAATTTGAGTTCTAACACTAACCCTAAAACTAACCTTGACTCTGACACTAACCCTAACATAACCCTTGCTCTAAACATCACCCTAACCCTAAACCTAACCGTAACACTAGACCTAGCCCTAAACCTAACCCCCAAACTAGCACTAATTGCAACACTAGTTCATACATTACCATAGCCCTAATCCTAGCTCTAACTAAACCCAAAAGCAAGCCATAATCTGAGCCTTAACCATAGCTTTAAACCTAACCCTAAACCTAACCCTAACCCAGAACATAGCCCTAAACTTTATCCTAACCCTAGCCATAATTCTAATAATAACTCTAGCCCTATCACTAGCTCTAACCCTTTCCATTACCCTAACCATAACCATAACTCTAATGGTAACCCTAGGCCTAATCCTAAACTCATCCCTAAACCTTACCTACTTCATTAACCTAAACCTAACCTGAACCCTAAACCTAGCCCTATCATTACCCTAATTCTAACCCTAATGCTAATTCAAGTCCTAACCCTAAACATTAACACAACCCAAATTCTAACTCTGTCACTTCCAAAGAAAATAAACCTAGCTCTAATCCTGACCTACCCCTAAATCTAACCCTTATACCAGACCTAGCCATAAACCTAATCCTAAAACTATCCCTAGCCATAATCCTAGATCTGACATTTGCCCTAGCTGTAATTCTAGCCCTAAGCTTAACACAAAACACACCCATAATCCTAATCCTAAACCTAGCCATAATCCTATCCATAACCCTAGACATAAACTTAGCTCTAACCCTATCAATTACCCTAAACATAACCCTAATTATAATGCTAACCCTAGGCCTAAATCTAAACTTATCCCTAACCATAACCCTAACCACTATGCTAAATCTAACCTGAACCCTAAACCAATCCCTATCATTACCCTACCCAAACCCTAATGCTAATTCGAGCCCTAACCCTAAACCCCAACTAAAACAAAACCCTAAACCTGACCCTGACCCTAATAATACCCCTAGCTCTAAATTTGACCCCTACCCGAAACCTAACACTTACACTAAACATAGCCATAAACCTAACCCTAAAACTATCTCTAACCATAACCCTAGACCTGACATTCACCCTAACACTAATCCTAGCCCTAACCCTAACACAAAACCTAGCCCTCATCCTAACCCTAAACCTAGCCTTAATCATAACTCTAATAAACCCCTATCCCTAACCCTAATTCTAACCTTCACCCTAGCCCTATCCCTAGCTCTAACCCCATCATTTACACGAAACCTAACCCTAAGCCTAAAACTAACCCTAGGCCTAAACATAACCATAAACCTAGCCCTATTACTAGCCCTAATTAAGCCCTATACCTAACCAAACACTAAGCTTAGCCATAAGACTAACTCTCACTCTCACCCTAGCCCTATTCCTAGTTCTAACCCTATCCCTTACCATAACCCTAATCCTAGCCATAAACCAAGACCTAACAGTAGCCCTATACTTAGCCCTAGACCTAACCCAGATTTAATCCTAAATCAAAATCTAATTTTAAACCTAAGCCTAAACCTAAACCTAACACTAGCCCTAAATTTAATGCTAAGCCTAAAACTAGCCCTAGCCATAGCCATAGCCCTAAAACAAAACCAGGCCATAGTCCTAACTTTAAAACTTAACCTAAACTGAAACCTAACCCTACTCCTAGCCTGAACCTTAGCCCTAATTTGAGGCCAAACCCTAACCCTAAATCTACTCTGACCTTGAATTTGACCCTAACACTAACCCTAGCTCTAAACATTATACCGAACTCTACCACTAGACCTAGTCCTAACCCTAATCCTATAAATAGCCCAAATCGTAACCCTAGTCCATACATTGGCCATAAATATAAAGCTAACCTTAACTCTAACCAAAACCTAGCCTTAATGCAAGACCTAACCCTAGCTTTAAT
>NW_026007319.1:0-4207 GCF_001458135.2 Marmota marmota marmota
AAGGGTTAGGGTTAGATTTAGAGGTAGGGTTAGATCTAGGGTTGCTGCTAGGGCTATGAATAAGGCTAGTGTTAGACCTATATTTTGGGCTAGGTTTAGGTTTCCAGTAAAGTATAGGGTTTGAACTAGTGTTAGGACTAAGGTGAGACTTAGAGTTAGTCTTTGGACTAAGGTTAGGGTTAAGGTTAGGGTTAGGGCTAAACTAGATCAAAGATTAGGGCTATGGTTAGTGTTAGGGTTAGGCCTAGGTTTATGGTTAGGGTTATAATTAAGGCTATTTTTAGGGCTAGGATAAGGGCTAAGGTTTGTGTTAGGGTTAGAGCTAGTATCAGGGCTAGGGGTAATATTAGGTCTAGGGTTATGCTTAGGGATAGTTTTAGGGTTAGTTTTATGGCTAGGTCTAGAGTAAGGGTTAGATATAGGGTAAGACTGGGGTTTAGAGCTAGGGGAATTATTAGGGTCAGTGTCAGTGTTAGGGTTTGGTTTAGGTTTGAATTTAGGGTTAGGGCTCGAATTAGGGTTAGGGTTAGGGTTAGGGTAATGATTGGATTAGGTCCAGGGTTCAGGGTTGGTTTAGGGCAATTGATAAGTGTGTGGATAGTCATATGTTAAGGGTTAGGCCAAGGGTTAGCATTAGGGTAAGGGTTATGTTTAGGGTAATGATACAGTTAGACTTAAGGTTAGGGCTAGGGTTATGGTTAGGATTAAGTCTTGATTTAGGGTTAGGGTGAGAGTTAGAACTAGGGTTAGGTTAGGGTTATGTTTAGTGTAAGTGTTAGGTTCTGAGCTATGGTTTGAAATAGGCTGAGAGTTAGGTTCAGAATTATGTCTAGGGATAGGATTACGGTAGATTTTGGGTTAGGGTTAGGGTTAGGATTAGACCTAGAATTAGTGGAAAGGTCAGTAAAATGGTCAGGGTTAGTGTTAGGGTTTTGAATAGGGTTAGATCTAGAATGAGGACAAGGGTAAGGGATATTAATAGGGTTAGTGTTTTGGTTAGCCTAAGGATTAGGGATAGGTCTAGGGTTACCCTTAGGTTTAGGATTTTGCTTTGGTAAGGGATTTTATTAGAGCTAGGGTTATGGCTATGATTTTGATTAGAGTTAGGGTTGAAGCTAGGTTTAGGGCTTGGATTAGGCCTAGGTCTTGTGTTAGGGTTAGGGCCAGGGTTAGGGCAATGGTAATGTAAGAACTAAGGATACCTTTCGGGTTAGTTTTATTGTTAGGGTATGGGTTAGGTTTAGTGTTAGGGTTAGGTTTAAGGTTAGGATGATAGTTATAGCTAGGGTTCATGTTATGATAGGAGTCAGGGTCAGACTTAGTTTTAGGGTTAGAATTAGTACTCAAATTAGGTCTGGGGTTACTGTTAGGGCTCAGTTAAAGGTGACGGCAGTGTTTAGAGCTAGGGTGAGTATCAGTATATGAGTCAGGGTTAGGGTTGGTTTTAAGGTTAGGGTTAGGACTCGAATTAGGGCTAGGGTTAGGTATTTGTAGTGTTAATATTGATTAATTTAAGTTTTAGGGTTAGGGCTCATACTCGGTTTTGTTTTAGTCCTAGGGTTATGGCTAGAACTAAGGATACTGCAAGGGTTATGGCTAGGTTTAGGGTTATGGTAACAGATAAGGTTAGAACTAGGGCTAGGGCTAGGACGAGAGTTAGTCTTAGGGCTAGTGTTAGGGTTAGGATTAGAGACAGGGCTAAATTATGGCTAGGATTAGGGCTAGGTTTAGTGTTTAGTTTAAGCCTAGGGTTAGCATTAGGTTTAGGTTTAGGGTTAGGGTTAGAGTTTAGAGTTAGAGTTTAGAGTTTAAGTTTAGAGTTAGGGCAAAGTTTGGGGTAAGGGATGGCTTTATAGCTAGGTTTAGAGGTAGGGTGAGGGTTAGAATTAGGGTTAGGGCTATGGTTAGAATTAGGGTTATGATTAAGGCTAGGTTTAGGGCTAGGATGAGGGCTAGTTTTATTTTTAGGGATCAGGCAGGATTAGTGCTAGGGCTAATTTCAGGTCCAGAATTATGTTTAAAGATATTTTTAGGGTTAGAATTATGGGTATGACTAGTGTAAGGGTTAGGAAAGAGTTAGCATCAGGTTTAGAGCTAGGGGTATTATTGGGGTCAAATTCTGGTGTAGGGTTTGGGATAGGCTAAGGTTTAAAGTTAGGGCTGTAATTAGCATTATGTTTAGGGTTATGGTTATGGTAATGGATAAAGTTAGAAATCAGATTAGGGTTAGGGTTATGATTATGATCAGGGCTAGGTTTTGAGTTAAGTTAGTGCTAGGATTAGGATTATGGCTAATGTAAGTACTAGGGTTATGATTATGGCTAATTTTAGTGTTTTAGGGCTAGGTTTACTGTTAGGTTTAGGTATAGGGTTAGGGTGATGTTTAGACCTTGGGTTAGTGTTTGGTCAGAATAAGGGTCAAGGTTAGTTTTAGGGTTTGGCTTAAAACTCGAATTAGGGCTGGGGTTAGGGCTAAGTGTAGGGTTAGGGCTTGGTTTAGGTTAAGGGTTAGGGTTAGAGCTTGGCTTGGTTTGGTTTTAGGGCTAGGGTTAGGGTTAGGGTAATATTTAGGATTAGTGTTTTGGTTAGGGCTAGTCTTAGATTTAGGCTTAGGCTTGGGTTTAGGGTTAAATTCAGAGTTAGGTTTTTATCTAAGGTTAGTGGTAGGACTAAGATTAGGGAAAAGGTTAGAACTAGGATTTGGGATAGGTTTAGGTTTATGAGAAGGGATAGAATTTGAATGAGTGATAGGGCCAGTGTGAGAGTTAGAGTTATTCTTAGGGCTAGGGTTAGGGTTAGGGTTAGGGATAGGGCTAAATTACGGCTAGGGTTAGTGTTTGGGCTAGGGTTAGGGCTAGTTTTAGAACCAGCATCAGGGTTAAGGCTAGTTTTAGGCTTAGGCATCGAGTTAGGGTTAGATTTAAAGTTAGGTTTCGATCTAGTGTTTAAGCTAGGGCTAAGGATAGGGCAATTGTGATGACAAGGGTTAGGGTTAAGTTTAGGGTAAGGGATGTGGTTTTATCTAGGTTTATGGCTACGGAAAGGTTTATTATTAGGGTTAGGGCTAGAGTTAGTGTTAGGGTTATGATTAAAACTAAGTTTATGGCTAGGATGTGGTTTAGGTTTTGTGTTAGGGTTAGGGATAGTATTAGATCTAGGGCTGATGTCAGGTCTAGGGTTACAGTTAGGGCTAGATTTAGTGTTAGATTTATGGCTTGGTCCAGTGTAAGTGTAAGGTTTAGGGTAAGATTCAGGTTTATATCTAGGGTTATTTTTAGCGTCAGTGCCAGTGTTAAGGTTTGGTATAAGTAGGGTTTAGGTTTAGGGTAATGACAGGGTTAGTTTTAGGGTTTAGGTTTGGTTTACTGTAATGTATAGGGTTAGGGTTAGGCCTTGGGTTAGCTTAAGGGTTAGGGTTATTGTTAGGGTAATGGATAGGTTTAGACCTAAGGTTAGGGCTAGTGTTATGTATAGGAGTTGCGCTAGTTTGGGATTAGGGTTAGGTTTAAGTTTAGGGTTAAAGCTAGGTTTAGGACTTGGATTAAGGCTAGGTTTTGGGTTAGGTTAGGACTAGGGTTAAGGCTATGGCTAATATATGAAGTAGTGTTATGATTAGTGCTAGTTATAGGGTTAGAGTTAGGGCTAGGAATAGTGTTAGGTTGAGGTTTATGGTGATGATGATGTTTAGAGCCAGGGTTAGTGTTAGGGTCAGAGTCAGAGTCAGGGTCAGAGTCAGAGTCAGGGTTAGGGTTAGTTTTTGGTTAGAATTAGGACTAGAATTAGGGATATGGTTAAATCTAGATGTAGAGTTAGGGTTTGGTTTAGGTTAAGGGTTAGGTTTATGTCTATGACTCGGTTTTGTTTTAGGGCTAGAGCTAGAGTTAGAGCTAGTTTTAGGATTAGTTTTAGCATTAGGGCTAGTGTTAGGTTTAGGTTTAGGTTTAGGCTTAGGTTTAGGGTTAGATTTATAGTTAGGGTTAGATCTAGGGTTATTGCCAGGGCTATGAATAGGTCTAGGGTTACACCAAGGGTTAGGACTAGGATTAGGGTTCTAGTAAGGGATAGAGTTAGAACTAGGGTTAGGATTAGGGTGAGAGTTAGAGTTAGACTTTGAGGTAGAGTTAGGTTTAGGGATAGGGTTAAGGATAGGGCTAAATTAGGGCTAAGATTAGGGCTAGGTTTAGTGTTAGGGTTAGGCCTAGGGTTT
>NW_026007320.1:0-4206 GCF_001458135.2 Marmota marmota marmota
AGAGAGAGAGAGAGAGAGAGAGAGAGAGAGAGAGAGAGAGAGAGAGAGAGAGAGCGCATGAGAACAAGACCAGAGAAAGCAGAGCTATTGTGGATCTCTGTGGGCTTTCGGCAGTCTCTTGATGTTCAAATTCCAAGAAATCCAAGTAAGAGACTTCATTTTACATGCCTGGCATGAAGTAAGTTCCCAGAAAGATGACACATAAGAATACTTGTTTAGTACTAAAGGAAAAGTCATCCTACAACTTCCCAATCACATATCAAAAGAAACTCAAAACAATTGAGCTCATTTGTAAGTTTATTTTGCCTGCTAGTAAAACCATCATTTCTTTTAAACCAACAAAATACAAACCACTAAGAAAACTAACAAATGCAAAATCAGAAAACTAAAAATTGTTGGATTTAACATGAGGTAAAGGAAAAGCTAGTCCAAAGACATAGACAAAGAAATGATAAGCATGACAGATTGTTAACAGATTTTAAAGCAAATTTTACGACTCTATTTAAAGTTCAATGGAAAAGGGAGTTAAATGAAAGAAAAAAATTGGATGTGGCTTCAATAAAAAAGAAAAGAAAATGTACTTAAAAACTACCAATTTAAGTACTGGGCCAGGCACAGTAGGCTGGGCAAGGTGGAGCAGGTCTATAATCCCAGCAGCTTGGGAGGCTGAGTCAGGAGGATCTGGAGTTCAAAGCCAGCCTCAGAAACAGCGAGGCGCTTAGCAACTTAGTGAGACCTTGTCTCTAAATAAAAAATACAAAATAGGGCTGGTGATGTGGCTCAGTGGTTGAGTGCTCCTGAGTTCAATACCTAGTACCAAAACAAACAGACAAACAAACAAACAAAACTACCAGTGGGCTAAAAACATTTTCATATAAAGCTAAAACTCTAAACTTCATTTAAAAGATTAACTTCAAATGAGTCACTGCAAGCAGAAATGAAAATACTAGAAGATTAAATCAAATCACTAAAATTAATAATAATAGAGAATATTAAAAACAATGAGAGAAAAGTACACACTGCATACATGGTAGCTAAAAAAAAAAAAAGAAAAATCACCATCTTCTCAACAAACAAAATGAGGAGAAAAACAATTGTAACTCAAGAACTAAAAGGTGTGTGAGGGACATAAATATTCTATTTTCTTTTCCTCTTGTCAGAACCACTTTTTATTGGTATTTATGGTATCTCCAGAGATCCTGTGCAAGATGGAACCAATGTAGTAGTATAGGTGAAATTAAATAGTTATATTAAATTGTGACACCTACAGAACTATTAAAATGTGTTGATAACCAAAGCAAATCCTTGCAGAGAACTTTTCTTGTCATAGCAGCCTGGCCTGATTTCCTTACTTCCACTCTGAATTTTGCAAAAGAATTCATACAAATTACTTATCACAAATATTCATGAGACAGATTAAATATAAAATAAAAAGGAATTATGCTAGCAAAAGTGTCTCTGGAAGGCATTATTGCTCTATTAGTTGGACAGGGTGGAGAAAAACACAAGGTGGGAAGTAAATTGTTCTAAAGAGGAAATTAAATAATGGATTTGTGAACAAGATTAAAAAGCATCTGAAAGGTTCTGGATTTTAGAATCTCTGAAAGTTCTAAAGTTTGGGTAGGTAAAGTCAAAATTTTAGATTTGTAAATTTTCAAGAACTGTAAGCAAGTTTAACAAAATATATTAAAATCATAATTTTTTAAAACAGTTTATTGCCCATTTTTTATCTGTGAAGGATATTAATATTTGAGATTCTTTGTACTACTTAAATTTTCTAATCCAGGACACTTAAAGTCCTGCTTTCTAAGTGAAGCCAAAAATTCTTTGTGCATGAGAAGAAAGGCAGTTTAAAAAGCATCATTTTTAAATAAAACTCTCTGAAAAATTAGGATGTTTTATTTGGAAGAAAAAAATGGCAGCACAATTCATACAGTACTTATGAATTTGTAAACATTAAGTGGCACGCAGCAAATACCATTTCAATAATTACTGTGCATGATATTTGTATACCATGGTGTTCAGTAAAGCAAAATAGCATAGAAAAAAAACCTTTACTCACCTATCACATCCTGATAAAGATCTTAAGAATCTTTTGAACTAATTAAATTTTGTTACTTTGTAAATTTACTCTTTATATTCTGTTTTAAAAGTCTCCACACAGTTTATCTTAAAAGATAAACATGTTTTTATTCTATCATAATTTAATTTATCCCCTTATATTGGTAAGGCATATAAGTTTTACTGATAATATGTAGTAATACAGGTGAAATTAAATAGCTAGAATTGTGACACCTGCAGGACTATTAAAATGTGTTGATAACCAAAGAAAATACTCAGTAAATTGTATAATATGTGTGTGCACATTAAACCCTAATAGGATGTATAAAATGAACAAAATATCGGGCTAGGGTTGTGGCTCAGTAGTAGAGTGCTTGCCTAGCACATGTGAGACCCTGGGTTTGATCCTCAGCACCACATAAAAATGAATAAATAAAGTAAAGGTATTGTGTCCATCTACAACCAAATAAATAAATAAATAAATATTTTTAAAAATACACAAAATATTAACTCCTTTAAGATACTTGACTAATCACATTTCTGAAGGGACCACTGCAAAACTTCCATACTTAGAAAATTCAATATACATGCTCTCCTTCAGACCTTTAACATCAATAGAAGCATTGTAACAAGTAGATGAAAGATGAGACTGAAAATATTTTCTGAAAGTAAGAAAAGGTGACAGGATCATAATGACTGCAACATTAATTCCATATAGTACATATTGTTCCTTTGTTATGTTCTTAAAAATTTACTTTTATCAAATACAAATTTTTTCTATTGTCAAATATTGGCTTCCATCAAATACAGTAAGTTACAGAATTATATAGTGTAATTATTTTTTCTGTATTTTTGCCAAGTGTGGTACAAAGAAAAAATACATTTAATAATGAAACTCTTATTAAACAGGTGGCCATTTGGCATCATGCAGACAAACCATCTGGCTGATAGACTAAAATTTCATTTTTCATAGATCATAGTATAGAAATGTGGCAAACTCCTATCATTAAAAGAAATGACTGGGTTATTATGTTTTAAAATACAATGGTATGTTTTAAAATATAATTATGCATAACATGTATTTTGTGATTCTACATAAAATATAGATTTCTAAATAAATTGTATATATTTAATCCATATTTACCAGGTTTTAATGAGATTTTACTTTAATGAGATTGTCACTTAGAAGTTATGGATTCCTTGAAAAACAGACATCTTCTATTTCCTTTACTCACCTCTGCTCATGTTCAATTCTTCTTCTCTATCTTGGGATGGATTCCTAGGCACTGCTGACCATCCTTACTCCTAAATAAAGTTTCAATCATTGACTACCACTCTCCTTCAGTAGAGAATTTGTTCTTATTTAGCACAACCTAAAATGTTTAACATGTCTCAAAAATAAATATGCCTCTATGTTCTAAGAAAACGTTTATTTCTATGCTTAATATGTCTAAATATAAAATACAATATTTTATATTTATATAAAAATAATACATTTAGACATTTTAGACAGATAGAATATCTATAAATTTAGAGAATTTAATACTAAACAGCAGAAAGAACATAAGCCAGCAGTAATACCTTTGAGAAATAATGACCTTAACTGTGGAAAACATACATCCAAATAGGTCTTAACTTGATTGTGTATTATGAGCAATCATTGTTATATGCGCACACACACACACACACACACACATTTGAAATAAATTAGGCTCATGTGGTAAATATTGTTTCTGGCTATTCTTTTTTACTTGAAATTTTAAGATTATTGGACAGTAGTTTTTTTCTGCATCATATATTCTCCACTATTAAAGGAAACATGCACGGTATTATTTTTAGGTAAAGACCAGTCAGAAATATTTCTGAATATAGTATTTATTCTATTATAGTTATATGGAAGGTAAAGTTTAAATGCCAGAGTAAAATGAACCTTCTGTTTAATACTTGTTTCAATATAGAAAACACTTTCTTCTCTCTCTTAAGTATCTGCATATTTTACATATGCAACATTCTTCTCCAGTTAAGTATATGTTTCTTCATATGAGAAATGGCCTTATGTCTTATTCATCTTCATATTACCTAGTTAGACTTACAATAGTTGGCACAGCTTTCTTTTATCTTCCTTTTTTTTTTTTTTTTTTTTTT
>NW_026007321.1:0-4206 GCF_001458135.2 Marmota marmota marmota
AAGTCTTGTTCATTGTTCTATTACAGGCATTTTTGGCACTTATGATCTATTCCTCTGTCTCCCTTCTCTCAGATCTGACTTTAAAGAAGTTGTGTATTTATCTGGTATACATCCAGGCTCCCTGTTTTCCCTAATCCTGCCCATTTGTACTGAAACTCTGTCACTGTTCATAAACAACTGGGCATCCTGCATTCACCAGTGTCCTACTTTCTTCTACTCCACTCCATGATCTAAGTTTAATGCCAGACATTGCATCTTCTCATTCTCCAGAAGCTCCCTCACCTTACACTCTACCTGGTCTATGATTGTTTCTCTCTTAGGGTCAGCTACCAAATTTTCCTCTATGAATTCTTATTGTGAATGCATACTGAGAATTCCTATTAACCTTATGTAGACTTAATTAAGTTTTTTTGTTTTGCAGTCTAATCATTGAACTCAAGGGATTCTACCACTTAGCTATATTTATAGCCCTTTTTTCTTTTTCCTGAATTTTGACACAGGGTAGCATTCAGTTGCCCGTGATGGCCTAGAACTTGTGATCCTCCTACTTCAACTTCCTGAGTACTTGGGATTCCTGAGTACCTGCCTCAACTTCCTGAATACCAGACATGAGCCTCTGTACCTGACTGAACATTTTTTCCCCATTTGTTAGATTTTCCCCAGCAAAGGAACAAAACTTAATTATAATTAACACTTATATGAAGAGATCCTAGAGTTTCCAGGCTGCTAGAACTTTCTTATATCACAATGTGACCTGGTCCTGGCCATGGTGCATGCTTGGGATACCTAAGCAAAATTTATCAAAGGCCCCAAGAGCTCACAGAGAAAGACAGAAACTTACTGCATTTCAAGTGTCTTTAAACACTCTCGGTGCATTTGGCAATGCAGGGATTTTACCCTAGCTCTCCACTGCAGCTACGTGATCTTGGACAGGATTCTGTATTGTGGAAGACTCTTTCTGCACATTAGTATTATTGGGAGAATTGCCATATTCACTTCTGTGAAAAAAAGAACTCTAAAATGCAGCAAAAACTGACTTGACATCTGGTCTCTACTGGATAACATTTATGGACAGGGCACACTTGAAGGCTCAGATCACAATTAATCACCTTCCTCCTGAGGCAGGATGAGTTACAGGAATGCCTGGGATTCATTCCAGGATAATTTAAAAGTCAGCACTGTGTCTTTCAGGCTTCCTGTTGAATAGAACCAGGATCATACCATGGGCAGAGTTTCAGACTAAGTGGAGAATTCAGAGACACTCACCTCTGAGATCTGCATGGTGAGGACAGCATAAGAGCAAGGCCAGGAGAGAGTGCAAGGGTGAGATGCCACTTAGGTAATGAAACCAGCTAGTGAAGGCACTTCCCCTGGGCTACAAGTCAGTCTGCAACTTTACTTCTCCCCTCTGTTTCTCAGAGGTTGAGATCTGATACTTTATTAACTCCTTTAGCAGCTGACCTGAGCTCAGACTGATTTGAATTTTGGATAGCATTTCCCAGATAGGCACAGGAGAAGCCTGAGATGAAGCCAGCTTGGTCTGGGACTCAGCAAGTGATCTCTATGGAGGCTCAATCATGGCATGGACTCCACTTTTCCTGAGCTTCCTGGATCACTGTACAAGGTGCTTTTCCAAGAACACTACTCACCCACACAGCCAGGAGCTCTGGGACAGCCTGGTCTGGATTCTGAACTCAGCAGTTTCCTGTCTTTGGTAAGCAGGATGCTCAGGAACCTGGTGAAGGATGGGGAGATGCAGTTCTGAAATCCCCATTCTGTGCTCCCATGTTTGTGTGAGCCTGAGGGATACAGTTGCCAGGAATCTAGGGCATATGTACTCAGGTGTTGAAAAGATCAATCTTTCAATCAAGCCCATGAATCAGTGGTGCTGAGATTCTTGGGCACTGTAGGTACAGTGATCCATGGAACTCAGTGATACCTTGGAGAGGCAACTGTTGGGAATTTCAATTCTTATGTCCACAACCATCTTTTATTCTCCTTTCAGATTCTGTGGCATTTGAGGAGGTGAATCAACCATCCTCCATGTAGGTGGCCCCCACAGCAGACAGCCAGGATTACCTATGGGGGCAACAGCATTGGCAGCTCTGCTGTGAATTGGCTTCAGCACAAATGAGACCAGGCCCAAAGGGGATCATCTATGGTGATAGGGTAACATGAATTCACTCCATGCTTTGAATATATCCCTTGATGCTCTGCCTGTGCATCTTTTTAAAAACTAACATTTTCCCTCTTTCTCTTCTGTGTCTCCTCCTCCCTAATCATTGGGGAATCAAGATTATCCTTCTTTCCTGCTAAGCTAAGTTATGTATTCTTCTGCTCACAGATTTCAGAAATAAGGGAATACAGAATGCAAGGTTGACACCTACATATCTAAGAAATAGCTGTCCCTCAAGTCTACTAATGAATTATGAGTCCTGACTGGCCATAGCTGAATTGTAACCTTTGTATTCTCTCTTTCAAATTCCACTGGAAGCTAACCTGCAATAAGGTGGGTGGGGAGTAGAAGTTCAGTGGAGTAGTCAATGAGGATTGGAAGAGAACTGGATGGAAAAAGAAAAGACAGTGGAATGAATCTGATATAACTTTTCAATATATATATTTGAATATACCACATTAAATCTCAATAATGACTTCATCCATGAGAAATTAATAAAAAATAACTATAGGTATATGAAAGATTGATAGTGGGAAGGAATCATGATGTGGGGAAAGGGAAGGAGAAGAAGAGGTACTAGCATAGCATGATATATTATATGTATTTATTGTTATGTCAACATGGATTCTACTGTCATGTAGAACTAAAATATATTTATTTTTGTAGAAAAAAGGACACAGCCAAAGTATTCTCTACAGTGACTGTAATATTTTTTTAATTTTTTTTCAAGCAATAGTGAGTATTTCAGATCATTTCATCCTCTTCAGAGTTTGACTTTATCTAGGAATGTTAACTTCCTAAAACCACTTTTACAAAATTTTTGAACCATTTGATATCCCCACCAGATTGTAGGGCAATATCAGTTCCACAATATGCTTGCTGGCACTTCTTTCAAAAGTTTTAATCATTCTAATAAGTGTACAGTGGAATCTCACCATACTATTATTTTGTATTTCTCTAAAGATGAATTACATCAAGCATTTTTTTATGTTTTTGCCACCCATGTATCCTTTCTTGTCCATTAAAAATGTAGCTGTTTGTTATTTTATTGAATTTTGAGAAGTCTTAATACATTCTACCAGCAAATCTTGAGCAGCTAGGTGACTAGAAAATATTCAGCCCTAATCTGTGTCTTGCTTTTCAATGTATTTAATGACATTTTTTTTTCAAGTTTGTTCACTTTCTGCCACTTGACACTTGTCTTCCAGACAGATTTTTATTTATTTATGTATTTATTTTTATTGTTGGTTGTTCAAAACATTACATAGTTCTTGATATATCATATTTCACACTTTGATTCAAGTGGGTTATGAGCTCCCATTTTTACCCCATATACAGATTGCAGAATCACATCAGTTACACATCCATTGATTTACATATTGCCATACTAGTGTCTGTTGTGTTCTGCTGCCTTTCCTATCCTCTACTATCCCCCCTACCCTCCCCTACCCTCCCCTCTTCTCTCTCTACCCCCTCTACTATCATTCATTTCTCCCCCTTGTATTATTTTTCCCTTTCCCCTCACTTCCTCTTGTATGTACTTTTGTATAACTCTGAGGGTCTCCTTCCATTTCCATGCAATTTCCCTTCTCTCTCCCTTTCCCTCCCACCTCTCATCCCTGTTTAATGTTAATCTTCTTCTCATGCTCTTCGACCCTACTCTGTTCTTAGTTACTCTCCTTATATCAAAGAAGACATTTGGCATTTGATTTTTATGGATTGGCTAGCTTCACTTAGCATAATCTGCTCTAATGCCATCCATTTCCCTGCAAATTCTATGATTTTGTCATTTTTTAATGCAGAGTAATACTCCCTTGTGTATAAATGCCACATTTTTTTTATCCATTCGTCTATTGAAGGGCATCTAGGTGGGTTCCACAGTCTTGCTATTGTGAATTGTGCTGCTATGAACATCGATGTAGCAGCGTCCCTGTAGCATGCATGCTCTTTTTTAGGTCTTTAGGGAATAGACCAAGAAGGGGAATAGCTGGGTCAAATGGTGGCTCCATTCCCAGCTTTCCAAGAAATCT
>NW_026007322.1:0-4205 GCF_001458135.2 Marmota marmota marmota
ATATCCCCCGTATGGCTCTCATCCTGCCCTTTTGGTCATGTAGGCAAAATAAGAGGAGAGGGGACGGAGAAGAAAGGAAAACGGAAATCTATAAAAGGGGCACTTTCTCGTGGCATTAGCTCTGGACACTCTCCTTTCCAGAGGAGTCTCAGTCTGTCGTCTCTCTCTCTCTCTCTCTCTCTCTCTCTCTCTCTCTCCTATTCTTTAAATAAAACTTTTTGCTCTTGATCCTGCATTTTTTGGGTGTTCAAGAGCAATCTTCAACGCTGAGGGAACAGGACCCTATCCTGATTTTCTAGACCAGCTTCAATACTCTATTACTGAGCTACATCCCCAGCCCTTTTTATTTATTTATTTTATGAAACAGGGTCTTGTTGGATATGAAATCCTTTTGATTTAACTGGGATTACTGGTCCAGTTGCTAAATCTTATTACTTTGAAAAGTTAATGGTTATTCTGAGATTACATTTGAAATTTTTTTTTTTTTTTACAACTTGCAGACTTATGCTTCCTTTGTAGATTCCAGAAGCCTATGTATCCTTGCCTCACTTACTTCCTGACCTTTACCACACTTCACCTTTTCAATGGAACACCTTTCCTGGAAGTGCAGAATTTCTATTGTGTTTCCTTCCTCAGAGTTGTTGGTCAGAACATTGGGCCAGATTTTTCCCAAGGCAAAAGTCTTTAATTTTTTTTTTATTACACAAGTTAGATATCAGTTACAAAAACCCAAGTAAACCTGCATTGGGCAGTGAAGATGTAGGAGGAAAAACGGAGTTGGCAGATTAAACTGCATTCAGTTTAGTCTTCAGAAAAGGTATGGCAATGTACAGGGCTTCTTGCTTGGGATGTGGTGGCTTCAGTTTTAAAACAGAGACTTAAGTTGTTCGAACCTCAGCACTAAATCAAGCTTGTGAATACTCCATATTAACCAGACAAAATTTAAGGAACCTGCCTTCCCAGACTTCAGCAAGGAACTAAAAGCTGGATTGTTGCCAGATAAAGCAGTGAGGTATGAGAAATGGAGACCAAACAATCAAACCCACAGCAGGAGTTGGGAGACTTGAACTGTCATCCAGCCAGGATTAATAGTTTTTAATTAATTTTTTAACTACTAAGTTGATGTAAACTTTTTTAAAAAATACATATATTTACTTGCTAATTAAACTTCCTCTTGTTTGCATTTGTCTATTCATGACTCTTTTTTATCATTTTTGGAACACATTTTTATTATTTACTGAATCAACTTATGTGAATTAAATATAATACTGGTCCTTAACTCTACACTATTTATGCATTTCCAACTTGTTTTTGAACATGTGTTTAGAAATAACTCAAAGTACCTTTTAAATTAAAAATATAGGAGTTTCCATAATTTTTTAAAATTGGAAAAGTCCCTGTCATGAGTGCAATCTATGTCACTAACATAGACCAAACAGGTTTGTGTCTTTCCACAATGTCAACTTATTGAATAACAATAAATTCATGGGCTACACCACTTTCATCAGTTGGCAGTTCACTAAATATTTGTGAGTCACCTGGTCGTCATAAGCCAGGCAAGTACAAGTTCTTTTATGCCAATCTTAATTTCTAATATCTATAACACATCACAAATCATACTTTACACAATGATATATATAAGTTGCAGGAAGGCTTAGATAGGGTTGAGGCAACCAGGAATACAGGAGTTTGACCTGAGAGCAAAGGCAGAGCAATTATGAATGCAAAGAGTAACTGTAGGTGGTCAGATAAGATTAAGAACCATTTGAAAAACTTGTCCAGGGCACAGAGCTGTCACAATCAAAGAACTTACTCTAGGCCAAGATCTAGACTGATTGCAGTCTCAAGTGTATCTGTTGGGATGGCAGCTTTTTGTGGCTTATGCTGCACAAATTGCACTCTGCTGAAGCTCAGGGACAGAAATTTGAAAGTTCATTGTGGTGATTTTCCTGGGCAAAGCTCATGGGAAGTAACAGGTGATAATGTTAGGGTACCACCATGTCCCATCTTGGAGTGCTTCTCCTTTTATAGACCTGGAGTGAGGGGGTTGCTTCATTCAATGGTCTAGTGTGTTCGATAAGTGCATAGGTCTGGTTTTTCCAGTCTGAATTGGATATGCCCATGTATTCATGTGCTTCTGATTAATTTGATAAATTCACAGGTGGTCATTTTTATTACCATTATTAATGTATCAGTTTGTGCCTTATGTTTGTACCAGACAGATGGTGGTTTTTTACTTGTACAAGCAAGTTGTAGAGTCACTCCACCTCAGCACCTAAACTCAAAATAGAGTGGTTTATGGCAAACTACTGCTTTATACACTGGAGTAACACAGGTTTAGGCGTAGCCTGAAAACTGCTGCTCTATACATCATGAAGTAACTGAGCAGGGCACAGCCTGCTCTCCAAATCCCAGGATGTTTCGTAGTGGCCGTGATGGTAGCATTTATCATGGAACCCCAGGTTCCATGGAGCTGAACCAATCAACTCTCCAAAGTCAGGAGTTGATTCCCAGTTCTTATCTAGAATTGTAATGGGGGATTTGCCATGTCCAGTTACTACTAATTGATGACTCCACAACCTCCATCAATTAGTAGCTCTTCAGCAGGAGTAATGGAAATGAGATTGCCTTTACTTGCATGTGGTTCATCACCATGACCAGTTGTACCAGCTCATAAAGAGTGAAAATTTTTCTACTAGTTAGAAGTACCTATGATGACGTTTCCTTCCCAGGGCTCATACCAACACCTTGAAATTCAAGAAGACCGCCAGACATTTCAGTAATGCAGAATAATCTGGTTGGAGTTACAAAAACTACTTCTGAAACAGGGCAAAGTATGTTTAGTCCATCAAATATTGGTCATTCACAAAAGATGACATTAACTCCTGCCAAGTTGGATTCTATTTATACTCCAGAAGATTCCCTGACTTCAGAAGACGACCTGGATGACATTCAGGTGACTGTGTTTTGGTTTCCACAAGTATCTGTTTTCTATATATTATTACAATTTGTATAATATGAGACTATCTTAAAACATGTGATGTCTAGAATAGGAAATTGGATGTATATTTGTCACCAATCTAAATTGCAGGTCCAGAAAGCTTTAGACAAAGATGGGAGAAACTTTGGAAAATCTGTCATGATTGATGCAAAATGATGAATAAATAAAAGTGTTACAGAAAACAGGGATAGATGTCCTTTGTCATCTCCGTCTCTAGCCTTTGTATCACCCATCAAAACCTTAGGCACACCACTACAACCAGAAGTAGCCCTAGGATTTCTACCATGAAACCTCTTGTTACAGCATTTAGTAATTTCTGATAAACATCCAAAAAGATGAAAGTCTTATATCCAAAGTAATGAAGTATATATTTAGCTGGTAGTATAGTAAGATCTAAGAATTCAACTACCAAGGAGAAGGTTGTTACATTAAAACAGTTATCAGAGTACTGCTGGTTCTCCTGGGTTAGATGTATAACCACTCTTGGCATCACTAACTATCTCATGCTTCATTTAGAAGTTTTCCTTCAAGAATACATCTTATTTGTAGCTTGCACTGTAAATGATATTTGTGATACATTTTGAAGAAATCTAAAAAGATTCCTGTAAGTAGGATTTTGTCCTTTCCATGTAAGTTTAAGCACAAAAAAACCTGAGCATTGATTACTATAAATTAAATAATAGAATTGGTGGGGAGGCTTTGTAATCATCATGAGAAGGTGGGTGAATTCCATGAAGAGGAACTACAGCTGCTTTCACCAAGCATTAGATTAGAATTAGCAATTTGAATTACAGTCTTTAGAGAGTATTTAGTAGCTTAATTTTCTTTGCATATTATCTCATTGTGAATTGTCATCTTTCAGTATTCTAAAACCAAAATACTATTTTAAAAATTTACTAAAGTTTCTTGATAAGACTTGTCAATCATGTTCTGAAAAAGTATGAAAACATTATTCAAACAAAATTGTGTATATAGAATATTACACAGCTTAATGACCAATAATAAACTTAACAGCTCTATTTTCCCCACTCAGCTTAAGACATAGCACATCATGATACTTTTCAAGATATCTGTGTGCATATCTCCAATCTTGTCCTTCCCAACAATTGGATTACCAAAGTCTTGAATTTCATTTTTTGTTTTTCTTTATAGCTTGACCATATACATATGTATCCCTAAACGATATATTGCTTGATATTTCCTA
>NW_026007323.1:0-6743 GCF_001458135.2 Marmota marmota marmota
CTCCAAACTTTTACTATTCATACATAGGGTAATTTTATGAATACATATAAGGAATTTGAATTTATAATTCTTCCATTAATTACCCCTGTCTATTCATTACAGTTCCCCTCCAATTTGTTAATATAGATTAATCTCATACCTTCACTCCATTCCCCCTGAATAAAGCATCCTACCCCTGACCAACCCTTCTCTATATACCACAAGAAATTGTATGCCTTTTATGAAACTAATGACTATATTCTAAATAATAATTGAAGCCAACATCTGTAGACACAGAATCTAAATATTGTATTTATAATGGTTAGGCTTAGGCTTCGGGTTAGGGTTATATTTAGAGTTAGGATTTGATCTATGGTTAGGGCTAGGTCTAAGGATAGGGCAAGGGTTAGGACTAGAGTTGGGGCTAGGGTTAGGGTTATGGTAAGGGATAGGGTTAGAACTAGTGATAGGCTAGTGTGAGAGAGTTAGTCGTAGGGCTAGGGCTAGGATTATGTTTAGGGATAGGGCTAAATTAGGGCTAGGGTTAGTGTTAGGTTTAGACCTCAGGTTAGGGTTAGAGTTAGGGTTACAAGTAGGGTAAAGGAGTGGGTTATAGCTAAGTTGAGGGCTAGGGTGAGGGTTAGTATTAGTGTGACATCTATGGTTAGGATTAGGTTATGATTAAGGCTAGGCTTAGGGCTAGAATGAAGGCTAGTGTTTTTTTAGGGTTAGGGCTTGTATTAGGGCTAGGGATAATACCAGGTCTAGGGTTACATTTAGGGATAGATTTAGTGTGAGGTTTATTGCTTGGTCCAGTGTAAGGGTTAGGTTTAGAGCTAGGGTTATTATTAGGGTCAGGTTCAATGTTAGGGTTTGTTTCAGTTTAGAAGTAAGGTTTAGGGCTCGAATTAGCATTAGGTTTAGAGTTAGGGTTAATGACAGGGTTAGGTTTAGGGTTTAGATGTGGGTTAGTGTAATAAATAGGGTTAAGGTTAGTCCTAGTATTTAGCATAAGGCTTAGGGTTATCATTAGAGTAATGGATAGGGTTAGACCTAAGATTAGGGCTAGGGATATGTATAAGATTAGAGCTTTTTTGGGTTAGTGTAAGGTTTATGTTTAGGGTTAAAGCTATGTTTAGGACTCGGATTAAGGCTAGATTTGGGGTTAAGTTAGGGCTAGGGTTAAGGATACTGGTAATGTATGAAGTATGTTTATGATTAGCACTAGTTATAGGGTTAGGGTTAGGGCTAGGTCTAGTGTTAGTGTTAGTTTATGATTATTACAATATTTAGAGCTAGAGTTAGTGTTAGGGTCAGAGTCAGTGTCCGTATTAGTTTTCAGGTTAGATTTAGGACTGGAATTAGAGATAGGTGTAGAGCTAATTGTAAGGTTAGTTTAGGTTAAGGGTTAGGATTAGGGCTATGACTCCATTTTGTTTTAGGGCTAGCGGTAGGGTTAGGGCTAGTTTTAGGATTAGTGTTAGGGTTAGGGCTAGTGTTAGTGTGAGGTTTAGTCTTAGGTTTAGGGTTATATTTAGAGTTAGGTTTAGATCTAGGTTTTGAGCTAGGGCAAAGGATAGGGCTAGGGTTAGGGTTAAGTTTAGGGCTAGGTTTAGGGTGGTGGTTAGGGATTGGGTTAGAACTCGGTATAGGGCTAGGGCGAGAGTTAGAGTTAATCTTAGGGCAAGGGTTAGTGTTAGGGTTTGGCCTAGGGTTAGGGCTAGGGTTAATGTTAGGGTTAGGGTTAGGTTTAGGGTAAGGGTTGGAATTATAGCTAGTTTATGGCTAGATTGAGGATTATAATTAGGGTTAGGGTTAGGTTTATGACTAAGGTGAAGTTTATGACTAGGATGTAGGCTAAGGTTTGTGTTAGGTTTAGGACTAGGATTAGAACTAGGGCAAAAGTCAGGTCTAGGTTTACAGTTAGGGATAGTTTTGGGTTAGGTTTATAGCTATGTATATTTTAAGGGTTAGGTTTATGGTTAGGGTCAAGTTTTGAGCTAGGGGTATTATTAGGGTTAGGGTCAGGTTTAGGGTTTTTGATAGGTTAAGGTTTAGGTTCAGGGCTCAAAATAGCATTATTGTTAAGGATAGGGTAATGATAGTTTTAGGTTTAAGGTTCAGGTTAAGTGTAGGGTAATGTATAGGGTTAGGGTTAGGGTTAGGGATAGGATTAGGGTTTTGCCTAGGGTAAGCATAAGGGTTAGAGTTATCATTAGAGTAATGGATAGGTTACAGCTAGGGTTAGGGCTAAGGTTATGCTTAGGATTAGGTCTAGGCTTAGGCTTAAGGTTAGGGCTATGGTTAGGATTAAGATTAGCTTTAGGGTTAAAGCTAGGGTAGGCCTTGGATAAGGGCTAGGTTTTGCAATAAGTTAGGGCTACAGCTAATGTAAGAAGTTGTTATGATTCAGGCTAGTTTTAGGGTTAATATTAGGGGTAGTTATAGTTTTAGGGTTAGATTTAGGGTTGGGGAGGTGTTTAGAGCTAGGATTACTGTTAGTGTCAGGGTCAGTGTTCAGGTTAGTGTTATGGTTAGAATTAAAGCCAGAATTAGGTCTAGGGGAAGAGTCAGTGTTTGGCTTAGGCTAAAGGTTATTGTTAGGGCTATGTCTAAATTTTTTATTAGGTCTAGGGTTCGAGTTATGGCTAGATTTAGGATTAGGTTTAGCTCTAGGGCTAGTTTTAGGGTTATGTTTAGGTATAAGTTTACCAGAAGGGCTATGTTTAGGGTTCAGTTTAGGGTTAGGTTCAGGTTTAGACCTACGATTAGTGTTAGGGTCAGTGTTAGGTTTAGGGTTTGGGTTATGGTTAGAGCTAGAATGAGTGCTAGGGTTAGGACTAGTAATAGGTTTAGGGTCTGTGTTTGGTTAAGTATTAGGGTTAGCATTTGGCTTAGGGTAAGGGATAGGGTTAGAGCTAGGAATAGGGCTTGGATTAGGGCAAGGTATAGGGTTGAAGCTAGGTTTAAGGCTCGGATTAGGGCTAGTTTTGTGTTAGGTTTAGGGCCAGGCAATGGCTAATGTAAGAACTAGGGTTACAATTAGGGTGAATTTTGGGATTATTCTTAGGGGTTAAACCTCTAGTGTTAGGATTAGTTTTAACGTTAGGGTGATATTTAGAGTGAGTGTTAGAGTATGGTTAATAGTCAGGGTCAGAGTTAGTTTTATAATTAGTGTTAGGACTCAAAATAAGGCTAGGGTTACTGTAAGGGTTTGGATTAAGTTTAGGTTGGTGTTTAGAGCTAGGGTGAGTTTTAGGATATGAGTCAGAGTCAAGGTTAGTATTAAGGTTAAGGTTAGGACTTGAATTAGGGCTAGGGTTAGGTCTAGGTGTAGTATTCGAATCTGGTTTAAGTTAAGGTTTAGTGTTAGTGCTATTACTCGGTTTTGTTTTACTGCTACGGTTAGGGTTATGGCTAGTTTCGTGATTAGTGTTAGGGTTAGTGCTAGTGTTAATGTTAGGCTTAGGCTTAGGGTTAGTGTTAGAGTTAGAGTTAGAGATAGATCTAGGGTTCTGACTAGGAATAAGGATTAGGCAAGCGTTATGGCTATGTTTAGGGCTAGGGTTAGGGTTAAGTTAAGGGATAGGTTTAGAAGTAGGGATAGGGCTAGTGTGAGAGAGTTATTCTTAGGGGTATGGTTAGTGTTAGAATTATGGATAGGTTTAAATTAGGGCTAGGATGAGGGCTAGGGTTAGTGTTCAGCTTAGGTCTAGTGTTAGGGTTAGGTTTAGGATTAAGTTTAGGGTAAGGGATGGTGTTATACCTAGGTTTAGTGGGAGGGTGAGGGTTAGAATTAGGTTAGGGCTATGGTTAAGGTTAGAGTTATGATTAGGGCTAGGTTTAGGACTAGGATGAGGGCTAGGGTTTGTTTTAAGTTTAGGGCTAGGGCAAAGATCAGGTCTTGGGTTATGGTTAAAGGTAGTTTTAGTGTTAGGTTTATGGCTATATGTAGTGTAAGGGTTAGTTTTAGCGTTAGGGTCAGGTTTAGAGCTAGGACTATTTATAAAGTCAGGGTCTGCTTTAAGGTTTGGGATAGGTTAAGTTTTAATATTAGGGCTTAAATTAGCATTAGGGTTAGTGTTATGTTAATGATAGGGTGAGGTTTAGAGTCTAGGTTTGGATTAGGGTAGTGGATAGGGTTAGGATTAGGGATAGGGTTAGGTTTAGGACTAGGTTCAGCATTAGAGTTAGGGTTATGTTTATGGCAATGGATAGGTTTAGAGCTAGGTTTAGAGCTAGGGTTATATTTATGATTAAGGGAAGAGTTAGGGTCAGGATTAGGGTTAAAACATGGGTTATGGCTCGGATTAGATCTAGCTTTTGTGTTAAGTTACTACTAGAGTTAGAGTTATGGCTAATGCAAGTGCCAGTGTTATGTTTAGGGCGAAATTTAGTGTTAGGATTAGGGCTATGTCTAGTGTTAGGTTTCAGTTTAGGGTTAAGGTTATGTTTAGAGCTAGGGTTAGTGTTATTGTCAGAATCAAGGTCAGGGTTAGTTTTAGGGTTTGGATTAAAACTAAAATTAGGGCTAGGGTTAGGGTTAGGGTTTGGTTTAGGTTAGGTCTATGGTTCTGTTTTTTTTAGGGCTAGAGCTAGGGTTAGGGCAAGTTTTAGGTTTAGGATTAGGGTTAGGGCAAGTGTGAGAGTTAGAGTTAGTGATAGGGCTAAAATTAGATTTAGGGTCTGGAATAGGGTTAAATTAGGGCTAGGATTAGGGATAGGTTTAGTGTTTAGCTTAGACCTAGGAATAGGGATAGGGTTAGGTTTAAGTTTAGGATAAAGAATGGTGTTATAGCTAGGTTTATACGTAGGGTGAGGGTTAGAGATAGTGTTAGGGCTAGGGTTGGAGTTAGGGTTATGATTAAGGCTAGGTTTTAGGGCTATGATGAGGGATTGTGTTCGTTTTAGATTCAGGGCTAGGATTAGTGCTAGGGCTAAAATCAGGTCTAGGGTTATGGTTAAAGATAGTTTTAGGGTTAGGCTTATGGCTACGTCTAGTGTAAGGGTTAAGTATAGGGTAAGGATCAGGTTTAGAACTCGGGGAATTATTGGGATTGGATTTGGCTTAGGTAGGGATTTAGGTTTATGGCTCAAATTAGCATTAGGTTTAGGGTTAGGGTATAGCTAAGGTTTGTTTTAAGGTTCAGGTTTGGTTTAGGGTAATTGATATGGTTAGCATTAGTGATAGGGCTAGGTTTAGGCTTAGAGTTAGCATTAGGGTAAGGGTTATGGTTAGGGTAATTGATAGGGTTAGAACTGGAGTTATGGTTAGGAATGTGTCTTGAGTTAGGGATAGAGTTAGTGTTAGAACTACGTTTAGGGTTAGGTTTAGTGTTATGTTTAGCATAAAGGTTAGGTTTTGAGCTAGGGTTAGGGCCAGGTTTAGAGTTAGGTCTATGGATAGGATTACGGTAGGTTTAGGGTTAGGGTGGTGTTTTGAACTAGGATGAGTGTTAGGATATAAGTCAGGTTCAGGGTTATTTTTAAGGTTATGATTAGGACTCAAATTAGGGCTAGGGTTCGATCTAGGTGTAGTGCTAGGGTTTGGTTTAAGTTAAGGTTAGTGTTAGGCTTGTTGCTCAGTTTTGTTTTAGTGCTATGGTTAGGGTTAGGCCTAGTTTTATGATTAGCTTTAGGTTTAGGGTAGGGTAATGGTTAGGTTTAGGATTAAGGCTAGATTAAAGGCTAGGATTAGGGCTAGGTTTTTTTGTCAGGTTTAGGGCAAGAATTAGGGCTAGGACTAATATCAGGTCTAGGTTTATAGTTAGTGATATTTTTAGGGTTAAGTTTATGGCTAGGTAAAATTAAAGTATTTTGTTTAGGGAAAGGGTCAGATTAAGAGCTGTGGTATAATTAGGGTCAGGGTCAGGCTTCAGGTTTGGGTTAGGTTAAGGTTTAGTTTTAAGACTCAAATTAGCATTAAGGTTAGAGTTAGGGTTAGGGTAATGGATAGTGTTAGGTTTAGGGTTAGATTAGGTTTAAGGTAATGGATATGGTTAGGGTTTGTGATAGGTTTAGGGTTAGGCTTAGGGTTAGCATTAGTGTTATGGTTATCGTTAGGGTAATTTATAGGGTTAGAGCTAGGTTAATGGTTAGGATTAGGGCTAGAGTTAGGGTAAGGTCTGGGTTAGGGCGAGGGTTACACTTAGGATTAGGTTTAGGGTACGGTTTATGGTTTCAGCTAGGATTTTTGTTATGTCTAAGATTAATTTATGGTTTGCTCTAGGGTTATAGACATGGTTAGTGTAACGTTAGGGTTAGGGTTATCATTAGGTTTAGGGTAATAGGTTGAGATGTCAGGTTAAAGATAGATTTAGGTTTAGGTTAGCGTACAGTTTAGGGTTAGGATTAGGGTTAGTATTTGAGCTAGCTTAGGTTTAGGGTTATGGTTAGGTTCACTGTTAGTTCTTGTGTTAGGTTTATGTTTAGGCTTAGGGTAGGTTTAGTTTTAGGTCTAGTTTTATCATTAGAGAAAAATTTAGGGTTATAGTAATGTGTAGGGTTCAAGCTAGGGTTAGGGCTTGGGGTAAGGTTAGGATTAGGGCTGGGGTTAGGTTTAGGGTTACACCTTGGGTTACTGTTAGGGTTAGATTAAGTGTAAGTGTTAGGGATTGTGTTAGGTTTAGGGCTAGGGTGAGGGTGAGGTTTATAGTCTGGGCTAGGGTAGGTTTAAGGTTAGGTTTAGGGCTAGGGTTAGCATTAGTTTTAGGGTTATTGTTAGTATAATGGATAGAATTAGAGCTAGGGTTTGGGCTATGGTT
>NW_026007323.1:11977-56679 GCF_001458135.2 Marmota marmota marmota
GTTCAGGTTAGTTTTAGGGTAGTGGATAGGTTTAGGGATTGCAATAGGGTTGGGGTTAACCTAGGGTTAGCATTAGGGTTAGGATTATGGTTAAGGTAATGGATAGAATTAGAGCTAGGTTTAGGGTTTTGGTTATGGTTAAGATTAGGTCTAGGATTAGTGTAGTGGATATAATTAGAGCTGTGGTTAGGGCTATGGTTAAGGTTAGGATTAGGGCTAGTATTATGTTAGGGTTTGGGATAGGGCTAGGGTTATATTAAGGTTAAAAGTTAGTCTTTGAGCAAGGGTTACGTCTAAAGCGAGGCTTAGAATCAGGGTTAAAGCTAGGATTATGTTTAGAGATACACTCAGGGCTATGTTCAGGCCTAGGATTAGGGCAAAGTTTTGTGTTAGTTTAGGCCTAAGGTTAGGGCCATGGGTAATGTAAGAGCTAGGGTTATGATTAGGGCTAATTTTAGGGTTAGGATTATGGCTAGGTCTAGTGTTAGGATTAGGTTTGGGGTTAGGGTGAGCGTTGTAGCTTGGATTATGTTAGGGTCAGGGCAGGGTTAGGTTAGAGTAAGTGTTCGGGTTAGTGCCAGAATTAGGACTAGGGTTAGGTCTAGGGGTAGGGTTGGTATTTGGGTTAGGTTAAAGGTTATTTTTAGGGCTAGGGCTAGGTTGTTGTTCAGGTCTAGGGCTAGAGATATGGCTATATTTAGGATTAGATTTAGGTCTAGGGCTAGTGTTAGGTTGAGGTTTAAGTATAGGATTACCAGTTTAGGTTTAAGTATAGGATTAGGTTTCAGTTTCGGGTTAGGGTCAGGTTTATACCCGTGGTTAATGTTAGGGTCAGAATAAATGTCAGTGTTAGAGTTTCGGTATGGGTTAGGGTTAGAGCTAGAACAAAGTTTAGGTTAAGAACTAGTAATAGGGTTAGGGTTTGGGTTAGGCTAAGGATTAGGGTTAGGACTAGGGTTAGATTTAGGTTTACGTTTTAGCTTGTAGTGATAGGGTTGTAGTGATAGGGGTACGGTTGGTGATACGTTTAGGGTTATGTTTATGGTTACTGTTTGTGATAGGGTTAGGGTTAGGGTTAGTGTTCAGGTTAGGGTTAGGATTAGTGTTAGGGTTAGTGTTAGTTTCAGAAATAGGGTTAAGGTTAGTGTTATGGTTAGTGTTAGTGTTAGTGTGAGGGTTAGGGTTATGATTAGGTTTAGGGTAAGTGTTAGGGTTAGGGTTACGGTTGTGGATAGAGTTAGTGTTAGTGTTAGGGTAAGGTTTAGAATTAGTGTTAGGGTTAGGGATAAGGATAGGGTTAGGGTTAGTTTTAGGGTTAGTGTTAGGGTAAGTGTTAGGATTAGGGTTATGCATATGTTTTGGATTCAATTTATGGTTATGTTTAGGGTTAGGTTCAGTTTGGGTTAGGGTTAGATTTAGTGTTATGTTTAGGGTTAAGTTTATTGTTTATTATAGGATTTATTGTTTATAATAGATTTAGTATTATGTTTAGGGTTAAGTTTATTTTTTAGTATAGGATTAGGGTTAAGTTAAGGTTTGTGTTAAGGTTAGATTTAGTGTTACATTTAGGGTTAAGTTTATTTTTAGGTTTATCGTTAGATTTAGGTAAAAGTTAGTTTTACAGTTAGTGTTAGGCTTAGGTTAGGGTAAGTTTTAGGTTAGGTTTAGGGTTAGGGTTATGTTAGAGTTAGGGTTACAATGAGCATTAGGGTTCGTGTTAGTGTTGGGTTAGAGTTAGGTTTATTGTTACAGTAAGGGTTATTGTTATGGTTAGGTTTTGTGTTATGGTTAGGGATTTGTAGGGTTAGTGTTAGAATTAGGGTTAGGTTTTGTGTTTTGGTTAGGGATAGGTTTAGGGTTACAGTTAGGATTAGGGTTAGGGTGAGTGTAAGGGTTAGGATTCGGGTTAGGGTTAGGGATAATGTTAATGTTAGGGATAGGTTTAGGGTTAGGGTTAGGGCTAGTGTTAATGTAAGGGATAGGATTACGTTAGGGTTAGTGTTAAGGTTAGGGTTAGGGTTGCATTTAGTGTTAGGGTTGGCATTAGTTTTAGGGTTAATGTTAGGGTTAGGGTTAGAGTTAAGTTCAGTTTTAGGGTTAGTGTTAGGGTTAGAGTTTGTGTTAAAGTTACGTTTATGGTAAGGTTTATGTTTCGTGTTAGGGATACATTTAGAGTTCGTGTTATGTTTAGGTTTAGGGTTAGTGTTAGGATTAATGTTTGGGTTATGTTAAGTGTTAGTGTTAGGGTTAGGTTTAGGGTTAGGGTGAGTTTTAGGGTTACTATTAGCTTTCAGGTTAGTGTTAGGTTTAGGGTTAGGGTTAGGGATAGGGTTAGTGTTAGGTTTAGCATTAGGTTTAGGGTTAGTGTTAGGGTTAATGTTAGGGTTAGAGTTTGGCTTAGTGTCAGGGTTAAAATTAGGTTGAGGCTTGGTGTAAGGGTTAATGTTAGGATTAGGGTTATGGTTTGGATTTGGGTTAGGATTGATGTTTGGGAGAGTATTAGGGTAATGGTTAGGTTTAGACTTAGGTTTAGCGTTATAGTAAGGGTTAGATTTTGGTTTAGGTTTAGGGTTAGTTGTAGGGTTAGGTTTAGGGTTCGTGTTAGGGTTAGGTTTAGGTTTAGGATTAGGGTTACTGTTAGGGTTAGTGTTAGGGTTACTGTTAGGTTTAGGGTTAGAAATAGTGTTAAGGTTAGGTATAGGTTTAGTGTTAGTGTTTGGGTTAGGGTTAGGTNCCTCTTAGGGTAATGGTTAGGGTTAGTGTTAGGGTTAGGGTTTGGATTAGGTTTAGGGTTAGTGTTAGGTTTACGTTAGGGTTAGTGTTAGTAATAGGGTTAGGTTTAGGGTTAGTTTTTGTGTTAGGGTAAGGGTTTATGTTAGGGTTAAGGTTAGGTTTAGTGTTAGGTTTAGGTTAGGGTTAGTGTAGTAATAGGGTTAGGTTTAGGTTTAGTTTTTGTGTTAGGGTTAGGGTTCATGTTAGGGTTAAGGTTAGGGTTAGTATTAGGGTTAGGTTTACTGTTAGTGTTAATGTTTGGGTTACGTTTAGTGTAAGGTTTAGTGTTAGGGTTAGGGATATGTTTAGGTTTAGTGCTAGGGTTAGAGTTATGTTTACTGTTAAGTTTAGGGTTAGAGTTAGGGTTAGGGTTAGTATTAGGGTTAGGATTAGTTTTAGCTTTAGTTTTATGGTTAGTGTTATTGTTAGGTAAAGGTTAGCATTAGGGTTTTGTTAGGTGTAGGGTTACAGTTTTGGTTATGGTTTGTGTTAGAGTTAGAATTAGGGATAGGGTTACAGTTAAGTGTAGGGTTAGGGTTAGGGTTGCAGTTAGTGTTACATTTAGCATTAGGGTTAGGTTTAAAATTAGTATTAGGGTTAGTGTTAGGGTTAGTATTAGCGTTAGTGTTAGGGTTAGGGAAAGTGTTAGGGTTAGTGTGATGTTTAGGATTAGTGTTAGGTTAAGTGTTAGGGTTAGTGTTAGGGATAGGGTTAGGGTTAGTGTTCGGGTTAGGATTAGGGATAGGGTAAGGTTTAGGTTTAGGATTAAATTTAGGTTTAGTGTTAGAGTTTGGGTTAGTGTGAGGGTTAGGATAGGGTTAGTATTAGGCTTAATGTTTCGGTTTGTGTTAGTGTTAGGGATAGTATTAGGGTTAGGGTTACAGTTCTGATTAGGTTTAGCGTTAGGGTTATGGTTAATGTTAGGGATAGTGTTAGGGTTTGGGTTAGGGTTAATGTTAGGGTTGGGTTAGATTCATGAAAAGGGTTAGGTTTAGGTATAGTGTTAGGGTTAGGGATAGGGTTAGGGTTAGTGTTAAGGTTATGGTTAGGGTTTGTGTTAGGGTTCGGTTATGGTGAGTGTCAAGTTCAGGGTTAGGGTTAGGCTTCAGTTTTGGGATAGTTTTCGTATTTGGTTTTGGGTTAGGGTTAGAATTATGGATAGAGTTATGGTTAGGGTTAGTTTTAAGTTTAGTATTATATTTACTCTGAGGCTTAGTGTTAGGGTTAGGTAAGGGTAAGGGTTAGGGTTGGGTTACGTTTAGAGTTATGGTTTGTGTTAGGGTTAGGGTTAGGGTTAGGATTACGGTTAGGTGTAGGGTTAGGGTTAAAGTTAGGATTAGAGTTAGGTTTAGGGTTAGAATTAGTTTTAGGGTTAGCGTTAGGGTTAGTGTTAGGTTTAGGGTAAGTTCTAGCGTTAGTGTTAGGGTTAGGGTTAAATTTTGGTATGTGTTCAGGTTAGAGTTAGGGTTAGGGTAAGATTTAGGGTTAGGGTTAGGCTTAGTTTTTAGGTTAGGTTTAGTGTTAGTGTTAGGGTTAGAGTTAGAGTTAGGGTTAGGGTTAGTTTTAGTGTTTGAGATAGGGTTAGTGTTAGGGTTATGGATAGTGTTATGGTGAAAGATAGGTTTAGAGTTAGTGTTAGGCTTAGGTTTAGTGTTACTATTACATTTAGGGTTAGGATTAAGTTTAAAGTTAGTGTTAGAGATATGGTTAGTGTTAGGAAAAGTGTTAGTGTTAGGGTTAGTGTTAAGTTTAGTTTTAGGTTTAGGGTTAGTGTTAGTGTTAGTGTTAGTTTAGGGTAGGGTTAGGGTTAGTGTTAGAGTTCGGGGTAGGGTTAGGATTAGGGTTAGTGCATGGTTTAGGGTTATGTTTAGGGTTAGTGTTAGTGATAGGGTTATGGTAGGGGTTAGGGTTAAGTTTAGTGATAAGTTTAATGTTATGTGTAAATGAGTGTTAACGATAGGGTTAGCGTTGAGGTTAGGGTAAGGGTTTGGGTTAGGGTTAGGATTTGTGTTAGGGTTAGTGTTAGTGTTAGGGATAGGGTTAAGGTTAGTATTAGGGTTAGTGTTAGGGTTAGGGTTAGGGTTAGGGTTAAGTTTAGGGTTAGGGTAACTGTTAGGTAGGGTTACGGTTATGGATAGATTTAGTGTTGGTGTTAGGTTTAGGGTTAGGTTTAATGTTAGGTTTATGGTTAAGGTTAAATTTAGGGTTAGTGTTAGGGTAAGTGTTACTGTTTTTGTTAGGGAAAGGGTTAGGGTTACAGTTACGGTTACGATTCAGAATAGGGTTAGGTTTAGGGTTTGTGTTAGGTTTAATTTAGGCTTAGGATTAATGTTTGTGTTAGGGTTAGATTTACAGTTAGGTTTTGGGTTATGTTTATAGTAAGGGTTATTGTTAAATTTAGGTCAAGGTTAGTTTCAGGATGAGTGTTAGGATTAGGGTTAGGGTAAGGTTTAGGTTATGTTTAGGGTTAGGGTTAGGTTAGGGTTAGGGTTATCATTAGTGACAAGTTTGATTAGAATTTGGATTAGTGTTTGTGTTAGGGTTAGGGTAAGTTAGGGTTAGGGTTAGGGTTAGGGTTTGTGTTAGGGTTAGGGTTACGTTTAGGGTTAGTAAAAGTGTTAGGGTTAGAATTAGGACTAGTAATAGAGTTAGGATTTGGGGTAGGCATAGAATTAGGGTTAGGACTAGGGTAGCAATAGAGTGAGGGTTTGACTAAGTGTTAGAAATCATTTAGAGCTAGGATTAGGAGTAGGGATAGGGTTAAGGTTAGGGCCAGGTTTAGGGTTAGGATAAAAGCTAGGGGTAGGCCTTGGATTAAGGCTAGGTTTTCTGTTATGTTTAGGGCTATTGCTAATTTAAGAACTGGCATTACAATTACGGCTAGTTTTAGGGTTAGGTTTAGGTTGAGGTCTAGTGTTAGGATTAGGTTTAGGGATAGGGTGATGTGTAGAGCAAGGGTTAGTGTTAAGGTCAGAGTAAGGGTTAGTATTAGTTTTAGGGTTAGAGTTAGGACTCAAATTAGGGCTAGGATTAGGGCTAGGTGTAGGATTAAGATTTGGTTTAGGTTAAGGTTTAGGGTCAATGCTATGGCTCGGTTTTTGCTTGAGGGCTAGGTCTAGGGTTAGGGCTAGTTTTCAAATTAGTGTTAGGGTTAGAGCTAGTGTTAGGGTGTGGTTTTTGCTTAGGGTTAGGTTTGGCTTTAGAGTTAGGGTTAGATATAGGTTTAGGGCTACATCTCAGTTTAGGGATAGGGTTATGGCTAGGGTTAGTTATAGCTAGGATTCGAGTTATCATAAGGGATAAGGTTGAACTAGGGATAGGGATAAGGTGAGAGTTAGAATTAGTGTTAGTGTTAGGGTTAGATTTAGGGTTAGAATTAGGACTTAATTAGGGCTAGAATTAGAGCTAGGAATAGTATTAAGGCTGAGCCTAAGCTTATTGCTAGGGTTATTTTTATGGTTATGGTTAGGTATGAATTTATAACTAGCTTTAGAACTAGGGCTAGGGTTAAAATTAAGGTTAGATCTATGGTTAGGGTTAGGTTTAGGATTAAGGCTAAGATTAGGGCTAGGATTAGGGCTAGAGTTTGTTTTAGGGTTAGGGCTTCATTAGGGCTAGGGCTAATGTCAGGTCTAGGGTTATGGTTAAAAATAGTTTTAGGGTTAAGATTATTAGGGTTATGATTAGGTTTATGGATATGGTTAGGTTTAGGGTTCAGGTTAGGTTTAGGGTAATGTATTGGTTTAGGGTTAGGAATAGGTTTAGTATCATCCTAGTGTTAGCATTACGTTTAGCATTAGGGTTAGGATTCAGATTAGGGTAATGTATAGGGTTACAGCTCAGGTTAGGGCTAGGTTTATGGTTAGGATTAAGGCTAGGGTTAGGGTTAGGTTTTGGGTCATGTCAAGAATTAGGGTTATGGTTAAGTTTAGGGTAAGGTTTAGGCCTAGAATTAGGCTTATGGTTAGGGTTAAATGTAGTGTAAGGGCTCTGATTAGGGATAGATTTTGGGTTAGGTTAGGGCTCGTTTTAGGGCTACAGCCAATGTAAGATCTAGGGTTACAATTAGAACTAGTGTTAGGGTTAGGGTTAGGGCTAGGGCTAGGTTTAGTTTTAGGTTTAGGTTTTGAGTGATGTTTAGAGCTAGGGTTAGTGTTATGGTCAGAGTCAGGGTCCTTAGGGTTTGGTTTATGTTAAAGGTTAGGGTTAGGGCTATGTCTCGGTTGTTTTATAGGGCTAGGGCAAGGGTAGGGCTAGTTTTAATATTAGCATTAGTGTTACAGCTTGTGTTAGTGAGAGGTTTAGCTTAGGGTTAGGGTTAGATATAGGATTTGGACTAGAGCTAGGGTTAGGAGTAATGTAAAGGCAAGTGATAGGATTATGGTAAGGGATAGGTTAGAAATAGAAATAGGACTAGGGTGAGAGTTACAGTTAGACTTAGAGCTAGGGTTAGGTTAGGTTTTAGGGTTAAATTAGTGCTAAAATTAGGACTAGCGTTTGTAATGGTGTTAGCCCTAGTTTTAGGCTTAGGTTTAAGTTTAGGGATAGGGTAAGGTTTAGGGGAAGGGATGGGGTTAGAGCTAGTTTTAGGGCTAGGTCGAAGGTTAGAATTCATTTAGGGCTAGGGTTATAATTTGGTTTAGTAATAAGGGTAGATTTAGGGCTAGGATGAGGGCTAGGTTTTGTTTTAGAGTTATAGCACAAATTAGGGCTCGAGCTAGTTTCAGGTCTAGGCTTACGTTAGTTATAGATTGAGGGTTAGTTTTATGGCTAGGTATAGTGTAAGGGTTCAGTTTAGTGTAAGGGTCAGGTTTAGAGCTATGGGTTTAATTTGGGTTAGAATTAGGTTTTGGGTTTGGTTTCGGTTAAGATTTAGGTCTAGAGCTTGAATTAGCATTAGAGTTTGGTTAGGGTAATGATAGGTTTAGGTTTAAGATTCATGTTAGGTGTAAGGTAATTGATAGGGTTAGAGTTAGCAAAAGGGTTAGGGTTAGGCCTAGGATTAGCCTTAGGGTTATGGTTGTGCTTAGGATAATTGATAGGGTTATGGCTAGGTTTATGGTTTGTAATAGGGCCTAGGGTTAGGGTAAGGTTTAGGTTTAGGATATGGTTTAGATTTTGAGCTATGGTTAGCACTAGGTCAAGGGTTAGGTTTAGGGTTAGGTCTAGGTTATAGTTATGGTTAGGATCAAGGTTAGTGTTAAGGTTAGGGCTTGAATTATCATTAGGTTTAGGGTAATGGATAGGGTTTGGTGTCTTGTTAGCTTTAGGGGTAGGGTTTGGTTTTAGCTTAAGTTTAAGATTAGGAATAAGCTTAGGGTTAGGTTTAGGGTAATGGTTAGGGTTTGAGCAAGGGTTAGCTCTATGGCAATGGTTAGGTTTATGGTTATGTCTAGGGTTAGGGTTAGGGTAGATTTAGGATAAAGGCTAGGGTTATCATCAGGGTTAGGGTTAGTGTTAGGGTAATGGGTAGGGTTAAAACTAGGGTTAGGGCTGGGATATCATTATGGTTAGGGTTAGAGTTATGGTAATATGTAGGCTAAGAGCTAGGGTTAGGGATAGTGTTAAGGTTAGGATTAGGGTTAGGGTAAAGTTTAGGTTTAGTTTTAGGCCATGGGTTAGTGTTAGGGTTAGGTTAAGTTTAAGGGTTAGGGATTGAACTAGTGTTTGGACTAGGATGAGGATTAGGGTTAGAGTCAGTGTGAGGGTTATGGCTATGGTTAGCATTAAGGTTAGAGTTAGGGTTAGGGTAATGGATAAACTTAGAGGTAGGTTTTGGCCTATGGTGATGCCTAGTTTCTAGATTAGTGATATGGCAAGGTATAGTTTTAGGGCTATGTTTTTTGTTAGGATAATATTTAGAGCTGGGGTTTTTGTTAGGGAAGGGTCAATGTTTGGTTTAGGGTTAGGTTTATTGTTAGGGCCAGCATTAGGACTAGGGTTTGGTCTAGGGGTAGGGTTAGTGTTTGGGTTAGGTTAAGGTTTATTATTAGGGCTAGGACTAAGTTTTTGTTTAGGGCTAGGACTAGAGTTATCACCAGATAAAGAATTGAGGGTAGGTCTAGTTCTAGTCTTAGGGTAAGGTTTAGTTATAGGGTTACATGTAGTGCCAATGTTAGGGGCCAGTTTAGGATTAGGGTCAGGTTTAGACCTATGGTTAGTGTTAGGGTCAGAATAAGGGTCAGAGTAGGGCTAGGGGTTGGGATAGTGATAGAGCTAGATTGAGGATTAGGGTTAGGACTAGTAATAGAGTTAGTTTGGGGTTAGGCTAAGAATTAGGTTTAGAACTAGGGAAGCTTTATGATTAGAATTTGGCTTAGGGTAAGGGATAGGGTTAGCACTAGTGTTAGGACTAGGGTTAGGGTAAGGGTTAGGGCTAGGGTTAGGTTTAGGGTTAGGGTTAAAGCTAGCGGTTGAGCTTGGATTAGGGCTAGGTAGGTTTTGTGTTAGCTTTAGGGCTATGGCTATTGTAAGAACTAGGGTTACAATTAGGGCCAGTTTTAGGGTTATTGTTATGTCTAGGATTAGTGTTTGGTTAGGTTAAGGGTTAGGGTTATGTTTAGGGTAATGCATAGGTAGGGTTAGCGAACATGTTAGTGTTAGGCCGAGGGTTAGCATTAGGGTTAGGATTAGGGTTAGGATTAGGGTTAGGGTTAGGGTAATGGATAGGGCTATAACTAGGGTTGGGGGCTAGGGCTATGGTTAGTGTTAGCGTTATGGTTAGTGTTAGGTTTAGGGTTAGTGCAAGGATTAGGGTCAGGTTTAGACCTATGGTTAGTGTTAGGGTCAGAATAAGGGTCAGGGTAGGGTTAAGGGTTGGTATAGTGATAGAGTTAGATTGAGGATTAGGGTTAGGAGTAGTAATAGAGTTAGATTTTAGGTTAGGCTAAGAATTAGGTTTAGAACTAGGGTAGCTTTAGTATTAGAATTTGGCTTAGGGTAAGGGATAGGGTTAGCACTAGTGTTAGGACTGGGGTTAGGGATAGGGTTAGGGCTAGGGTTAGGTGCAAGGATTAAAGTTAGGGTTAGGTTTAGGGTAAGGGTTAGGACTTGGTTTAGGTTTAGAGTTAGGGATAAAGCTAGGGTTGGGGCTCGCATTAGGGCTAGATATTGGGTAACATTAGGGCAAGTGTTAGGGATACAGCTAATTTAGGAACTAGGGTTATGATTAGGGCTAATTTTAGGGTTACAGATAGGGCTAAGTCTAGTTTTATGGTTAGGTTTCAGTTCAGGTTGATGTTTTGAGCTAGGGTTAGTATTAGGTTCAGAGTCAGGGTCAGGGTTAGTTTTAGGGTTGGGATAGGACTCGAATTGGGGGTAGGCTTAAGGCTAGATGTAGGGCTAAGATTTGGTTCAGGTTAAGGGTTAGGGTTATTGCTGTGGCTCTTTATGTTTTCGGGCTAAGGATAAAGTTAAGTGTAGTTTTCCAATTAATGTTAGTGTTATTGCTAGTGATAGGGTGAGTTTAGGCTTAGGGGTACATTTAGAGTTATGGTTAATTCTAGGGTTAGGTCTATGGCTAGGGTTAGGGCTAATGCTATGTCTAGTGTTTGGGTTATGGTAAGGGATAGGTTTAGAACTAGGAATAGAGCTGGGGCGATAGTTTGAGTGAGTCTTAAGTCTAGGGTTAGGGTTAATTTTAGGGCTAAATTAGGGCTGGGAACATGTCTAGGATTGGTGTTAGGGTTAAACCTAGGGTTAGGGCTATGTTTAGGATTAGGTTTAGGGGAAAGGATGGGGTTATAGCTAGGTTTAGTGCTAGGGTGATGATTAGAATTAGGTTTAGGTCTAGGGTTAGGTTTGTGTTAGAATTAAGGCTAGATTTGGAGTTAGGATTAGAGCTAGAGTTTGTGATAGGGTTTAGGGTATGTTTTAGGGATAGGGATAATTTCAGGTTTAGGCTTATGGCTAGGGATATTTATAGGCTTTGGTTCATGGCTAGGTCTAATATTAGGTTAAGGTATGGCCCAGAATTAGAGTAAGGTGTATTTTTAGGGTCAGGGTCAGGTTTCGGGTTTGTGTTAGGTTAATTATTATGGTTAGGGCTCAAATTAGCATGAGGTTTATAAATAGGGTTAGGCTTATGTATAGGTTTAGGTTTAGGATTCAGGTTAAGATTAGGGTAATTGGTAGGGTTAGGGTGAGTGATAGGGTTAGGGTTAGGCCTAGGGTTAGTATTTGGGTTAGGGTTATTTTTAGGGTAATGAATAGCATTAGAGCTAGGGTTAGGCTAGGTTTTTGGATAGCATTAGGGATAGAGTTACTGTTAGGATTAGGCTAGAGCTAGGGTTAGGGTTTGGGTTAGGTTTAGGGTACAGGTTAGGTTTTGAGCTAGGGTTAGTGCTAGGGTGAGGGTTCGGTTTAAGATTATGTCTAGGTTTAGATTTACGGTTAAGGTTAGGGTTAGTGTTAGGGTTAGGACTAAGGTTATCTTTAGAGTTAGGTTAATGGATAGGGTTAGATTTTGGGTTAGGGGTAGGGGTAGTTTTAGGTTTAAGATTAGTGTTAGGGTTAGGGCTAATATTATCATTAGAGTTAGAGTAATGGAAAGGGTTAGATTTCAGGTTAGGCTTAGGGGTATTTTTAGGTTTAGGGTTAGTGCTAAGTTAGTGTTAGAGTAAGGGTTAGGGTTATATCTAGAGTTAAAGCTACAATGAGGGTTAAGTTTAGGGTTAGTCTAGAATTAGGTTTACAATTAGGATTAGAGCTAGGGTTATCATTAGAGTTACGATTTGCTTTATGGTAATGGATAATTTTGGAGATAGTATTAGGGCTAGTGTTAACATTATGATTAGGTCTAGTATTAGGAGTAGGTTTAGGGATAGGTTTAGGGTTATGTTTAGGGTTCGGTTTTCAGTTTTATCTAGGTTTAGGTGTAAGGCGAGGGTTAGGGTTAGCATGAGGGTAATCCTTAGTGTTAGGGATAAGTTTAGGTTAGGGTTAGAATTATGCTTTGGGCTAGATTTTGGCCTAGGATTAGGGCTAGGTTTTCTGTTAGGTTTAGAGCTATTTTTAGTGCTATGGTCATGTAAGGGTTATGTTTACAGTTATGGCTAGGTCTAGTGTTAGGTGTAGGTTTTTGTTAGGGTCAGTTTTATAGCTAGGGTTAGTGTTAGTGTCAGGATCTGTGTTTGGATTAGGGTTAGGGTTAGGGCAAGAGCCAGAATTAGGATTGGTTAGGTCTAGAATTAAGGTTAGTGTTTGGCTTATGATAAGGGTTATCAATAGAGCTAGAGCTAGTTTTTTGTTTAGGTCTTGGCTAAAGATATGGCCAGATATAGGATTAGGTTTATTCTAGGGCTTATGGGTATGGTTAGTGTTAGGGTTTGGTTTAGGTTCAGGGTCAGAATAATGGTCAGGGTTAGTGTTAGGATTTGGGTTATGGTTAAAACAAGAATGAGGTCTAGGGTTAGGACTAGTAATAGGGTTAGGGTTTTGGTTAGACTAAGGATTAGCATTAGGACTAGGGTTAGCATTAGGGTTGGGGTTTGGGTTGGGTAAAGGATAAGGTTAAAGCTAGTATCAGAGCTAGGGTTCGGGTTAGGGTTAGGGCGAGTGTTAGGGTTAGGTTTAAAGTGAAAGCTACGGTTAGGTCTCAGATTTGGGCTAGGTTTTGTTTAGCATTAGGTTTAAGGTTATGGCTAATGTATAATCTAGGGTTATGGTTAGAACTAGTTTTAGAATTACGGTTAGGACTAGGTGTAGTGTTAGGTTAAGGTTTAGGTTTATGGTGATGTTTAGAGGTAGGGTTAGTGTTAATGTCAAAGACAGGTTCAGGGGTACTTTTAGGGTTAAGATTAGGACTCGAATTAGGGCCAAGCTTAGGGCTAGATGTAAGGTTAGGGTTTGGTTGAGGTAAAAGTTTAGAGTAAGTGTTATGGCTCAGTTTTGTTTTAGGGCTATGCCTGTGGTTAGAACTAGTTTTAGGGTTAGGGCTAGTGTTAGGGTTAGGTTTAGCTGTAGAATTTGTGTTAGATTTAGAGTTAGATTTATATCTAGGGTTAGGGCAAGGTGTAAGGTTAGGGCTATGGTTATTCTAGGCTTAGGGCTAGGAATAAAGTTATGGTAAGTGATAGGGTTAGAATTAGGGCTAGGGCTAGGGCGAGAGTTATAGTTAGTCTTAAAGCTAGGGGTAGGGTTAGGTTTAGGATTAGGGCTAGGGTTAGTGTTAGGTTTACTCCTAGGGTTAAGGGTAGGGCTAGGGTTAGTTTTAGGGTTAGGGTTTGGGTTAGGTTTAGGGTAAGCGATGGGGTTATAACTAGGTTTAGGGCTAGGGAAAGGGTTAGAATTACAGTTAGGTTATGATTAAGGCTAGGTTTTGGGCTAGGATGAGAACTAGTGTTCGTGTTAGTGTTAGGGGTAGAATTAGGGCTAGGGCAAATGTCAGGTCTAGGGTTACAGTTAGGGATAGGTTTCAGGTTATGTTTATGGTTAGGTCTAGTGTAAGGCTTCGATTTAGGGTAAGAGTAAATTCACAGCTGTGTGTATTATTAGGGTCAGTATACAGCTTAAGGTTTGGTTTAAGTTAAGGTTTAGGTTTAGGGCTCGAATTAGCATTAGGGTTAGAGTTAGGGTTAGGGAAATGAATAGAATTATTATGAGGGTTCAGGTTAGTTTTAGGGTAGTGGATAGGTTTAGGGATTGCAATAGAATTAGGGTTAAGAATAGGGTTAGCATTAGGGTTAGGATTATGTTTAGGGTAATGGGTAGAATTAGAGCTAGGTTTAGGGCTAGGGTTATGGTTAGGATTAGGGCTAGGTTTAGGGTGGTGGATATAATTAGAGCTGTGGTTAAGGTTAGGATAGGGCTAGTGTTAGGTTAGGGTTTGGGATAGGGCTAGGGTTATGTTAAGAGTAAAGTATAGGCTTTAGCAATGGTTAGGTCTAAAACAAGGCATAGAATCAGGGTTAGAGCTAGGGTTATGTTTAGGGTTACACTAGGGCTATGTTCAGGCCTAGGATTAGGTTTAGGGCCATGGGTAATGTAAGAGCTAGGGTTATTATTACAGCTAGTTTTAGGGTTAGGGTTATGGCTAGGTCTAGTGTTAGGATTAGGTTTGGACGTTACGGTGAGCTTTGAAGCTAGGATTATGTTAGGGTCAGGGCCAGTGTTAGGTTAGAATTAATGTTGGGGTTAGTGCCAGAATTAGGAGTAGGGTTAGGTCTAGGGGTAGGGTTAGTATTTGGGTTAGGTTAAGGGTTATTGTTAGGGCTAGGGCTAGGTTGTTGTTCAGGTCTAGGGCTAGAGATATGGCTAGATTTAGGATTAGATTTAGGTCTAGTGCTAATTTTAGGTTTAGGTTTAAATATAGGTTTACCAGTTTAGGTTTAAGTATAGGATTAGGTTTCGGTTTCGAGTTAGGGTCAGATTTAGACCTACAGTTAGTGTTTGGCTCAGAATAAGTGTCACGGTTAGGGTTTGGGTTTGGGTTAGTGTTAGAGCTAGAACGAAGATTTAGTGTTAGGACTAGTAATTGGGTTAGGGTTTGGGTTAGGCTATGGATTAGGGTTAGGACTAGGGTTAGCATTAGGTTTAAGGTTTAGCTTAAGGTAATGGATAGGGTAAGAGCTAGGATTAGAGCTAGGGTTAGGGTATGGGTTAGGGATAGTTTTAGGGTTAGGGTTAAAAATAGGGTTAGCCCTCAGATTAGGGCTAGGTTTGGGGTTTGGTTGGTGCTAGTGTTAGTCCTACAACTAATGTTTGAACCAGGGTTATGATTAGGGCTACTTTTTGTGTAAGTGTTATGGCTAGGTCAAGTGTTAGGGTTAGGGTTGGAATTAGCGTGATGTTTAGAGCTAGGGTTATTGTTAGGGTTAGGGTCAATGTTCGGGTTATAGTTAGGGTTAGGGTTAAACCCAGAATTATCACTAGAGTTAGGTCTATGGGTAGGGTTTGTGTTTGTGTTAGGTAAAGTTTTATCATTAGGGCTAGGGCTAGGTTTTTGTTTAGGTCTAGTGCTAGAGATATGGCTAGAGTTAGGATTAGGTTTAGGTCTAGGGCTAGTGTTAGGGTTATGTTTAGTTATAGGTTAATTGCTAGTGCTAATGTTAGGGTTCGGTTTATGGTTAGGGTCAGGTTTAGACATATGGTTACAGTTAGGGTCATAATTAGTGTCAGGGTTAGGTTTATGGTTTGGGTTATGGTTAGAGCTAGAATGATGGCTAGGGTTATGACTAGTAATAGGGTGAGGGTTTGGGGTTAGGCTAAGGATTATGGTTAGGCCTATGGTTAGCATTAGGGTTAGGGTGTGCTTAGGGTAAGGGATAGGATTAGAGCTAGGATTAGGGCTAGGTTTAGGGTTAGGGTTAGGGCTAGTGTTTGGTTTAGTTTTAGGGTTAAAGCTAGGGTTACGTCTTGCATTAAGGCTAGGTTTTGGTAAGAGTTAGGGCTAGTTTTAAATTCATGGCCAATGTATAGTCTAGGGTTACGATTTGGGCTAGTTATAGGATTAGGTCTAGTGTTAGTGTTAGGTATAACATTTAGAGCTAGGGTTAGTGTTAGGGTCAAATTCAAGGTCAGAGTAGTTTTAAGATTAGGGTTTGGACTTGAATTAGGGCTAGGGTTAGGGCTGGGAGTAGGGTTAGGTTTTGGTTTAGGTTAAGTTTTAAACTTAGGGCTATGGCTTGGTTTTGTTTTAGGGCTATGTCTATGGTTAGGGCTAGATTTAGGTTTAGCATTAGGTTTAGGGCTAGTGTTAGGTTTAGGTTTAGCTTAGGGTTAAAGTTAGATTTTGATTTAGGATTAAATCTAGGGTTAGGTCTAGGGCTAAGGATAAGGCTACTGTTAGGTCTTGGTTTATGGCTAGGATTAGGGTTATGGTAAAGGATAGGTTCAGAACTAGGAATTGGGCTAGTGTGAGAGTGAGAGTTAGTGTTACAGCTAAGCTTAGTGTTTGGTTAGGTATAGGGCTTAATTAGGGCTAGGAATAGGGCTAGATTTATGCTTATGTTTAGGCCTAGGGTTAGTTTTAGGCTTAGGGTTAGGTTTCGTGTAAACGATGGGGTTAGAGCTAGGGCTTGGGCTAGGGTGAAATTTAGAATTAGGGTTAGGGCTAGGTTTTCATTCGAGTTATGATTAAGGCTAGGTTTAGGGCTAGGATGAGGGCTAGGGTTTGTGTTAGGGTTAGGGCTAGGATTAGTGTTAGGGCAAATGTCAGATTTAGGGTTATGGTTAGGGATAGATTTAGGGTTAGGTTTATATCTATGTTTAATGTAAGTGTTAGGTTTCGGGTAGGGGTCAAATTTAGAACTAGGGGTATTATTACAGTCAGGGTCATGTTTAGGGTTTGTTTAGGTTAGGGTTTAAGGTTAGGGCTTGAATTAGCATTAGGGTTTGGGTTAGGGTAATGATAAGGTTTGGTTTAGGGTTCAGGTTAGATTTAGCATAATGGATAGGGTTATGATTAGGGATAGGGTTAGATTTAGGCTTAGGGTTAGCATTATAAATAGGTTTGTGTTTAGGATAATTGATAGGGTTAGAGCTCAATTTAGAGCTAGGGTTATGGAAAGTATTAGGGCTAGGGTTAGGGTTAGGGTTATGGGTTTGTTTTTTGTTTATTTTAGGGCTAGAATTATGGCTAGGGCAAGTGTCAGGTCTAGGATTATGGCTAGCAATAGTTTTTGGGTTAGGTTTATGGCTAGGTCCAGTATAAGGATTCGGTTTTGGGGTAGGATCAGGGTTAGAGCTAGGTGTATTATCATGGGAAGGGGCAGAGTTAGGGTTTGGGTTGGGTTAAGGTTTAGGGTTAGGTCTGGAATTAGCATTAGGGTTAGAGTTAATGGAATGATAGTGTTAGATATAGGGTTCAGGTTAGGTTAAGGTTAATGAAATAGGTTAGGGTTAGTGATAAGTTTAGGGTTAGGCCTAGGGTTACCATTAGAGTTATGGTTATAGTTAGGGTAATGGATAGGGTTAGAGCTAGTTATAAGGCTAGGGTTATTGTTAGAATTCTGGCTAGGTTTAGGGTAAAGTTTAGGGCTATGTTCTGGGTTAGGTTTAGGTGTAGGGTTAGGTTTAATGCTAGGGTTAAGTCTCAAATTAGGGCTTGGTTTTGGGTTTGGTTAGGGCTAGGATTAGGGCTAGGGTAATGTATGAACTAGTTTTGCAATTAGTGCTAGTTTTAGGGTTAGGGTTAGGACTTGCTCTAGTGTTACGGTTAGGTTTAGGGTTAGGGTGATGTTTAGAGCAAGGGTTATTGTTAGGGTTTGTGTCAGAGTCAGGGTTAATTTTAGGGTTAGCGTTAGGACTCGAATTAGGGCCAAGGTTAGTTGTAGTTGTATAGTTAGGGTTTGGTTTAGTTTAAGGGTTAGGATATAGGTTGTTTTGTTTTAGTTCTAGGGCTCCGGTTACAGCTAGATTATGGATTAGCATCAGGGTTAGGGCTAATGTTAGGTTGAGGTTTAGGCTTAGGATTAGGGTTAGATTTACAGGTAGGGTTAGATCTAAGGTTAGGGCTAGGGCTAGGGCTAGAGTTAGAGTGAGGGTTAGGGTTATGGTAACAAATATGGTTAGAAGTAAGGATGTGGCTACAGTGAGAATTAGAGTTAGTCATAGTAGTAGTCATAGGGTTAGGGTTAGGGTAAAGGCTAAATTAGGGCTAGGATTATGGCTAGGTTTAGGGCTAGGGTTAGGGCTAAATTGGAGCTATGATTAGGACTAGAGTTAGTGTTAGAGTTAGAGCTATATTAGGGCTAAGATTAGGGCTAGAGTTAGGGTTAGGGTTAGAGCTAAATTAGGGCTAGGATTAGGGCTAGTGTTAGTGTTGGGGTTAGGGCTACATTAGGGCTAGTATTAAGGCTAGGGTTAGTGTTAAGTTTAGACTAAGGGGATGGGCTAGAGTTAGGGTTATCATTGGTGTTAAGGTAAAGTTTGGGGTAATGGGTGGGGTTATAGCTAGCTTTAGGGATAGGGTGAGCGTTAGAATTAGGATTAGGCCTAGGGTTATGTTCAGTTTAAGATTAAGGCTAGATTTATGGCTAGGTTAAGGGCTAGGGTTTCTGTTTGGGTTATGGCTAGAACCAGGTCTAGGGCCAATATCAGCTCTAGGGTTAATGTTAAAAATAGTTTTAGGGTTAGGTTATGGCTAGGTCTAGTGTAAGAGTTAGTTTTAGGTTAAAGGTCAGCTTAGGGTTAGCGTTATTATTAGGGTCAGGTCAGGGTTAGCATTTGGTTTAGCTAAAGTTTAGGGTTAAGGCTTGAATTAGCATTAGGGTTAGTTTTAGAATTAGGGTAATAGATAGGGTTTAGTTTAGGTTTCAGTTAATGTTTAGGGTAATGGATGAGTTAGGTTTAGCAAGCAGGTTAGAGTTACCATTAGGGTTAGGGTTATGTTTAGTGTAATGGATAGGTTTAGAGCTAGGGTTAGGGCTAGGTTGTGGTTTGGATTAACTCTAGGATTAGGGCTAGGTTTAGGGATAGGGTTATGGTGTGATTTAGGGTAAGTTTTAGGGCTAGGTAAGTGTTGAGTTTAGTGGTAGGTTTATAGTTAGGTTAGGGTAAGGGTTAGTGTTATAGCTAAGGTTAGGGCTAGGGCGAGGGTTAAGTTTAGGTTTAGGACTAGGTTTACATTTATGCTTAGAGTTAGGTTTAGTGTTAGGGATGGGGTTTTAATTAGGGTTAGGGTTAGGGTTAGGATAATGGATATGGTTAGAGCTAAAGTTTAGGCTAGGTTTAACGTTAGGATTAGGGCTAGGGTTAGGGATAGGGTGTAGGATAGAGCTAGGGTTATGTTTAGTGTAAAAGTTAGGCTTTGAACTAGGGTTAAGTCTAAGGCAAGTCTTAGGTTAGGGCTAGGTTTAGGGCTAGGGTTAGGCTAAGGGTTATGCTTAGAGCTAATTTTAGGCCTAGGGTTAGTTCTAGGTTTTATGTTAGGTTTAGGGCTAGGGTTAGGACTATGGTTAATATAAGAGCTACGGTTATGTTTAGGGCTAGTTTTAGGGTTAGGGTTATGGCTAGGTCTAGTGTTAGGTCTAGGTTTTGAGTTAGTGTCATGTTTAAAGCTAGGTTCAGCGTTAGAATTAGGGTCAGTTTTTGGGATAGGTTTAGGGTTAGGGTTAGAGCCAGATTTAGGACTAAGTTTAGGTCCAGGGGTAGGGTAAGTGTTCAGTTTAGGTTAAGGGTTATTGTTAGTGCTAGTGCTAGGTTTTCTTTAAGTCTAGGGCTAGAGTTATAGCTAGTTTTAGGATTAGCTTTGGGTCTAGTACTAGTGTTAGGCTTAGGTATATGTATAGGGTTACCAGTAGGGCTAGTGTTAGTGTTTGGTTTAAGGTTAGGGTCAGGTTTAGACCTAGGGTTACTGTTAGGGTCAGATGAGGGTCAGGGTTAGGTTTAAAGGTATAATGAGAGCTAGGGTTAAGACTAGTATTATGGTTAGAGTTTAAGCTAGGCTAAGGATTAGGATTAGGACTACGGTTATCATTTGATTTAGGGTTTGGCTTAGTGTAAGGAATAGGGTTAGAGTTAGGGTTAGGGCTAGTGTTAGGGTTAGGGTTAGGGCTAGAATTACAGTTAAAGCTAGGGTTATGTCTCGGATTAGATGTAGAATTTGTGTTAGGGTTAGGGCTACGTTTAGGACAATGACTAAAGTATGAACTAGGGTTATGATTAAGGCTAGTTTTAGTTTTAAGTTAAGGCTAGATATAGTGTTAGGGTTAATTTTAGGTTATTGTGATGTTTATAGATTGGATTTGTGTTAGGGTCAGTGTCAGGGTCAGGATTAGTTTTAGAGTTAGTTTTAGGGGTAGTTATAGGGTTAGGGTTTTATTTAAGTTAAGGGTTAAGATTAGGGCTATGGTTTGGTTTTGGTTTATGGCTAGGGCTAGGGCTAGGGCACATTTTAGGATTAGCGTTATGGTTAGGGGTAGTATTAGGGTTATTGTTAGAGTTAAATTTCGAGTTAGGTTTAGATTTAGACTTAGGCTTAGATCTGGGATTCGAATTAAGGCTAAGGATAGAACTAGGGCTAGGAGTTGGGCAAGAGTTAGAGTTAGTCTTATGGCTAGGTTTAGGGTTAGGATAGGATTAAATAAAGGCTAGGATTAGCACTAGACTTTGAGTTAGGCCTAGGTTTAGGGTGAGGGTTAGGGTTAGGTTTAGGGTTATGGTTAGTTTTGGGGTATAGGATGAGGTTATAGGTAGGTTTAGGGCTAGGGTGAGGAAGAGAATTAGGGTTAGGCCTCAGGTTATGGTTCGGGCTAGGATTAAGCCTAGGTTTAGGGCTACGATTGTGGCTAGGGCTAATTTCAGGTATAGTGCTATGGTTAAAAATATTTTTAGGTTTAGGTTTATGGCTATGTCTAATATAAGGGTTAGGTTTAGGGTTAGGGTCAGGTTTAGAGCTAAGCATATGCTTAGGGTCAGGGTCATGATTAGTGTTTTGGATAGGTTAAGGTTTAATGTTAAGGCTCAAATTAGCATTAGAGTTAGGATTAGGGTAAAGATAGTGTTAGTTTTAGGTTTCAGGTTAGGTTTAAGGTAATGGATAGGGTTAAGTTTAGGGATATGGTTAGGTTTAGGCCCAGGTTTAGAATTAGGGTTAGGGTTATGGTTAGGATAATAGATAGGTTTAGAGATAGGGGTACGGCTAGGGTTACAATTATTGATAGGGTTAGGCTTAGGGTTAGGGTTAGGGTTAAATCTAGTGTTACAGGTAGGGATAGTGCTCGTAATAAGGCTAGGTTTTGGGGTAAGTTAAGGCTAGGTTTAGGGTAATGGCTAATGTAAGTACCTGGATTGTGAATAGGGCTAATTTTAGGGTTAGGGTTAGGGCTAGGTCTATTGTTAGGTTTAGGTATAGGGTTAGGGTGATGTTTAAAGCTAGGGTTAGTGTTAAGATCAGAGTCATGGTCAGGGTTAGTTTCAGAGTTTGGCTTAAAACTCGAATTATGGCTAGAGTTATGGCTAAGTGTAGGCTTAAGGTTTAGTTTTCTTTAAGGGTTAGGGTTAGGTATATGGCTTGGTTTTGTTTTAGGGCTAGGGTTAGTGCTAGTTTAGGATTAGCCTTAGCGTTAGGGCTAGTGTTAAGTTTAGGTTTAAGCTAAGGGTTAGGGTTAGATTTAGAGTTAGTGTTAGATCTAGGGTTGATGCTATGGCTATGAATAGGGCAAGTGTTAGACCTATGGTTTGGGCTAGGTTTAGGGTTCCCGTAAAGTATAGGGTTAAAACTAGGTTTAGGACTAAGGTGAAACTTAGATTTAGTCTTTGGACTAGTGTTAGGGTTAAGGTTATTGATAGGACTAAATTAGATCTAAGATTAGGGCTAGGGTTTATGTTAGGTTTAGGCTTAGGGTTATTGTTAGGGTTATAATTAAGACTATGTTTAGGGCTAGAATAAGGGCTAGGGTTTGTGTTAGGGTTAAGGCTAGTTTCATGGCTAGGGCTAATATCAGGTCTAGGTTTTTGCTTAGGGATAGTTTGGGGGATAGTTTTATGGCTAGGTCTATTGTAAGGGTTAGGTATAGGGTAAGAGTGTGGTTTAGAGCAAGGGGAATTATTCGGTTCAGAGTCAGTGTTAGGGTTTGGTTTAGATTTGAGATTACGGTTAGGGCTCGAATTATCATTACAGTTAGGGTTAGGGTAATGATTGGATTAGGTCTAGGTTTCAGGATAGGTTTAGTGTAATTGATAATTTGGGGGATAGTGATACATTTAGGGTTATGCCTAGGGTTTGCATTAGGGTAAAGGTTTTGTTTAGGTTAATGATACATTTAGACTTAAGTTTAGGGCTAGGGTTATGGTTAGAATTAGGTCTTGATTTAGGATTATGGTGAGGGTTAGAACTAGGGCTAGGTTAATGTTATGTTTTGTGTAAGGGTTAGGTTCTGAGCTATGGTTAGTGCTAGGCTCAGTATTAGGTTCAGGATTCAGTCTAGGGATAGGATTATGGTAGGTTTTGGGTTAGGGTTATGGTTAGGATTAGACCTAGTATTAATGGTAAGGTCAGTAAAAGGGTCAGGGTTAGTGTTAGGGTTTTGTATAGGGTGAGATCTAGAATGAGGGCAAGGGTAAGAGCTATTAATAAGGTTGGTGTTTTGGTTAGCCTAAGCATTAAGGATAGGCCTAGGGTTACCCTTAGATTTAAGGTTTTGCTTAAATAAGGGATTGGTTTAGAGTTAGGGTTAGTGCTATGGTGATGGTTAGAGTTAGGGTTAAAGCTAGGTTTAGGGCTCGAATTAGGCCTAGGTTTTGTGTTAGGGTAGGGCTATGGTTAGAGCAATGGCTAATGTAAAAACTAGGGTTATCATTAAGGTTAGTTTTATTGTTAGGGTATGGGTTAGGTTTAGAGTTAAGGTCAGATTTAAGGTTAGGTTGATATTTTTAGCTAGGGTTCATGTTAGAATAGGAGTCAGGGTCAAGCTTAGATTTAGGATTAGAGTTAGAACTCGAATTAGAGGTAGGGTTACTGTTAGGGTTCAGTTTAAGGTGAGGGCGGTGTTTAGAGCTAGGGTGAATGTTAGGATATGAGTCAGCATCAGGGTTGGTTTTAAGGTTAGGTTTAGGACTCGAAATAGGGCTAGGGTTAGATCTAGTAGTAGTGTTAGTGTTTGGTTTAAGTTGATGTTTAGGGTTAGGGCTAACGCTCAGTTTTGTTTTAGTCCTATGGTTAGGTTAGGGATAGTGTTAGTGTTAGGCTTAGGCTTTGTGTTAGGGTTAAATTTGGATTTAGCATTAGACCTAGGGTTAGGGCTAGAACTAAGGATAGAACAAGGGTTATGGCTAGGTTTAGGGTTATGGTAAAGGATAGGGTTAGAACTAGGGATAGCGCTAGGGCGAGAGTTAGTGTTAGGGCTAGGGTTAGGGTTATGGTTAGACATAGGGATAAATTAGGGCTAGGATTAGGGCTATGTTTAGTGTTTAGTTTAAGTCTAGGGTTAGGGTTAGGGTTAGAGTTTAGAGTTTAGCGTTAGCATTAGGGCAAAGTTTGTGGTTGGATGGCTTTATAGCTAAGTTAGAGGTAGGGTGAAGGTTATAATTAGGGTTAGGGCTGTGGTTAGGGTTAGAGTTATGATTAAGCCTAGTTTTAGGGCTAGGATGAGGGCTAGGGTTTTTTTAGGGTTAGGGCTAGTATTAGTGCTAGGGCTAATTTCAGGTCCAGAATTATGGTTAAAGATAATTTTAGGATTAGGATTATGAGTACGTCTAGTGAAAGGATTCGGTTTAGGGTTAGTGTCAGGTTTAGAGGTAGGGGTATTATTAGGGTCAAGTTCTGGGTTAGATTTGGGATAGGTTAAGGTTTAAATTTAGGGCTTGAATTAGCATTAGGTTTAGTGTTATGGTTATGGAAATGGATAGAGTTAGAAATTAGTTTAGGGCTAGGGTTATGGTTATGATGAGGGCTAGGTTTTGGGTTAAGTTAATGCTAGGGTTAGATTTATGGCTAATGTAAGTTACTAGGGTTATGATTATGGCTAATTTTAGTGTTTTAGGGCTAGGTTTACAGTTAGGTTTAGGTTTATGGTGATGTTTAGACATCTGGTTAGTGTTATGGTCAGAGTAAAGGTCAGGGTTAGTTTTAGGGTTTGGCTTAAAAGTTGAATTAGGGCTGGGGTTAAAGCTAGGTGTAGGGTTATGGCTTGGTTTAGATTAACGTTTATGGTTAGAGCTTTGGCTCAGTTTGGTTTTAGGGCTAGGGTTAGGGTTAGTGAAATTTTTAGGATAAGTGTTAGGGTTAAGGCTAGTGTTAGAATTAGGCTTAGGCTTCAGTTTAGGGTTAAATTTAGAGTTAGGTTTTTATCTAAGGTTAGAGCTAGGGCTAAGGATAGGACAAGTGTTAGGACTAGGATTTGGGATAGTTTTAGGTTTGTGGAAAGGGATAGGATTAGAATGAGTGATAGGGCCTGTGTGAGAGTTAGAGTTATTCTTAGGGCTAGGGTTAGGTTTAGGGTTAGGGATAGGGCTAAATTATGGCGCTAGGGTTAGTGTTGGGGCTAGTGTTAGAGCTAGTTTTAGAATTAGCATCAGGGTTAGGGCTAGTTTTAGGCTTAGGCATAGAGTTAGGGTTAGATTTAAAGTTATGTTTTGATCTCATGCCAAAGCTAGGGCTAAGGATAGGGCAATTATTATGAAAAGGGTTAGGGTAAGAGTTATGGTTTCATTTAGGTTAAGGGATGTGGTTTTGGCTAGGTGTACGGCTATGGCAAGGGTTAGTATTAGGGTTAGGGCTAGAGTTAGGTTAGGGTTAGGGTTATGATTAAGTCTAGGCTTATGGCTAGGATGAGGTTTAGGGTTTGTGTTAGGGTTAGGGATAGTATTAGGGCTCAGGCTAATGTCAATTCTAGGGTTACAGTTAGGGCTAGATTTAGTGTTAGGTTTATGGCTTGGTCCAGTGTAAGGATTAGGTTTAGGGTAAGATTTAGGTTTATATCTAGGGTTACTTTTAGGGTCAGGGTCAGGGTAAGGGTTTGGGTTAGGTTAGGGTTTAGGTTTAGGTAATGACAGGGTTTGTTTTAGTGTTTAGGTTTGGTTTAGTGTAATGGATATGGTTAGGGTTAGGCCTAGGTTAGGGCTAGTTTTGGGTTAGGGTTAGGTTTAAGTTTAGGGTTAAACCTAGCTTTAGTAATTTGTTAGGGTTAGGTTAGGGCTAGGGTTATGGCTATGCTAATATATGAATTAGAGTTATGATTAGTGCTAGTTATAGGTTTAGGGGTAGGGCTACCTCTAGTGTTAGGTTGAGGTTTACGGTGATGATGATGTTTAGAATTAGGGTTTTTGTTAGGGTAAGAGTCAGGGTTGGTTTAGTTTTCAGGTTAGGGTTAGGACTAGAATTAGGTTATGGTTAGGGCTAGATGTAGGGTTAGGGTTTGGTTTAGGATAAGGTTTAGGGTTTCAGCTATGGCTCTTTATTTTTTATTTTCTTTTGGGGGGGCTAGGGCTAGTATTAGGGCAAGTTTTAGGATTAGCATTAGCGTTAGGTCTAGTGTTAGGTTTAGGTTTAGGCTTAGCTTTATGGTTAGATTAAGAGTTAGGGTTAGATCTAGGGTTTTGGCCTGGGCCATGAATAGGGCTAGGGTTGCATCAAGATTTAGGGCTAGGATTAGGGTTCTAGTAAGGGATAGGGTTGGAACTAGGTTTAGGGTTAAGGTGAGAGTTACAGTTAGTCTTTGGGATAGGGTTAGGGTTAGGGTTAGGGTTAGGGTTAGGGCTAAATTAGAGCTAAGATTAGGGCTAGGGTTAGTGTTAGAGTTAGGCCTAGGTTTTGGATTAGGGATAAAATTCAGGCTATGTTTAGGTCTAGGATATGGGCTAGGGTTTTTGTTAGTGTTAGGGCTAGAATTATGGCTAGGGTTAATATCACATCTAGGGTTAAGGTTAGGAAGAGTTTTAGGTTTAGGTTTATGGCTAGGTCTCGTGTAAGGGTTAGGTAGGGTAAGAGTCAGGTTTATATCTTGGGGAATTATTAGGGTTATGGTTAGTATTAGGGTTTGGTTTACTTTTGAGGTTAGTTTTAGGGCTCAAATTAGCATTCAGGTTAGGGTTAATGTAATAATTAGATTAGGTTTAGGGTTCAGGTTAGGTTAGGGTAATTGATAGGTTTGGGGAAAGTGATAGGGTTAGGGTTAAGCCTAGGGTTAGCATTATGATAAGGGTTATGTTTAGGGTAATGGATACATTTAGAGTTAAGGTTACGGCTAGGGTTATGGTTAAAATTAGGTCTTGTGTTAGGGTTAAGGTGAGGGTTAGAACTAGGATTAGTTTTAGGGTTATGTTTAGCCTAAGGGTTAGGTTCTGAGCTATGGTTAGGGCTAGGCTGAGAGTTAGGTTCAGAGTTAGGTCTAGGGATAGGATTATGGTAAATTTTGGGTTAGGGTTTGGGTTAGGGTTAGACCTAGGTCTAGTGTTAGGGTCAGAATAAGGATAATGGTTCGGATTAGGGTTTGGGAAAGTGTCAGAGCTAAAACAAAGGCTAGGGTTAGGACTATTTATAGGGTTAGAGTTTTGGTTTGTCTAAAGACTATAGATAAGTCTAGGGTTACTCTTAGTTTTAGGGTTTCACTTAGGGTGAGGGATTGATTTAGATCTAGGGTTAGGGCTATGGTTAGGGTTAGAGATAGAGTTAAAGCTAGGTTTAGGGCTCGGATTAGGGTTAGCTTTTCTTTTAGGGTTAGGGCTAGAATTAGGGCAACAGCTAATGTAAGAACTAGGGTTACCAATAGGGATAGTTTTTGGGTTAGGGGTAGGGGTAGTTTGAGTGCTAGGGTTAGGTTTGAGGTAAAGGTGATATTTATATCTATGGTTCTTGTTAGGATAGGAGTCAGGGTCAGGGTTAGTTTTAGGGTTAGCGTTAAGACTCGAATTAGGGCTATTGTTAATGTTAGTGTTCCGTGTGAGTTTATGGCAGTGTTTAGATCTAGGGTGAGTGTTAGGATATGAGTCAGAGACAGGGTTAGTTTTAAGGTGAGGCTTATGACTCGAATTAGGGCTAGGTTTTGGCCTATATGTAGTGTTAGTGTTTGGTTTAACTTAAGGTTTACTGTTAGGTCTATTGCTCGGTTTTGGTTTACTACTAGCATTAGGGTTAGTGCTAGTTTTACAATTATCATAGGGTAGGGCTTGTGTTAGTGTTAGGCTTAGGCTTAGGTTTAAGGTTAGATTTAGAATTATGGTTAGGGCTAGGACTAACTTTAGGGCAAGTGTTAATGCTAGTGTTAGGTTTATGGTAGCAGATAGGGATAGAACTAGTGCTGGGGCTAAGGCAAGAATTAGAGTTAGTCTTAGGGCTAGGGTTAGGATAGGGTTAGTGATAGAGCTAAATTAGGGCTAAGATTAGAGCTAGGTTTTTTGTTTAGCTTAAGTGAAGCTAAGGGTTAGGACTAGTTACAGAGTTAGGTTTTCGTTAGGCTAAGCCTAGTGTTAGGGTTAGGGTTAGGTTTAAATTTAGAGTAAGGGATGACATTATAGCTAGTTCTAGAGGTAGGGTGAGGGTTAGAATTAATGTTAGGTGTAGGGCTAGAGATAGGGTTATGATCAAGGCTAGGTTTAGGACAAGAATTATGGCTAGGTGTGTTTTTAGGGTTAGGTCTAGGATTAGGGCTAGGGCTAATTTCAGGTCCAGAATTATGTTTAAAGATAGTTTTAGGGTTAGGTTTATGGCCAAGTCTAGGCTAAGGGTTAGATGTTGGGTTATGTTCAAGTTTAGAGCAAGGGGTATTATTAGGGTCAAGGTCTGGGTTAGGGTTTGAGATAGGTTAAGGTTTTAATTTGGGGCTTGAATTAGTTTTAAGATTAGGGTTAGGGTAATGATAGGGTTAGATTTAGGATTCAGGTTAGGTTTTGGGTAATGGAAGGGTTAGGATTCGGAATAGGGTTAGGTTTATGCTTAGGGTTATCATTGTGGTTTGGGTTATGGTTATGTTAATGGATAGAGTTAGAGATCAGTTTAAGGCTAAAGTTATGGTTACAATTAGGGCTAGTGTTAGGGTTTGGTTAGGTTTAAAGCTAGGGTTAGGGCTCTCATTAGGGATAGGTTTTGTGTTATGTTAGGGCTAGGGTTAGTGTTACAGCTAATGTAAGTACTAGGTTTAAAATTAGGGCTAGTTTTAGGTTTTGGTGCTAGGTTTAGTGTAAGGGTTAGGTTTACTGTTAGGGTGATGTTTAGAGCTAGTAGTGTGAGGGTCAGTGTCAGGTTCAGGGTTAGTTTTAGGGTTCGGCTTCCAACTAAAATAAGTCTAGCTTTAGGTCTAGGTGTAAGGTTAGGGTTTGGTTTAGGGTAACGTTTAGAGTTAAAGCTATGGCTCGGTTTTGTTTTATGGCTAGGGCTAGTGTTAGGGCTCATTTTAGGATTAGTGTTATGGTTTGGGCTAGTGTTAGGTTTAGGCTTAGGCTTCAGGTTAGGGCTAGTTTTAGAGTTACATTTTGCCTAAGGTTAGTGCTAGGGATAAGGATATGGAAAGGGTTAGCACTAATGTTAGGGCTAGGGTTAGGTTTATGGTAAGGGATTGGGTTAGAATGAGTGATAGGGCTAGTATCAGAGAGTTAGTCATAGGGCTAGGGTTAGGGTTAGGGTTAGGGATAGGGCTAAATTATGGCTGGTGTTATGTTAGGGCTAGGGTTAGGGCTAGTTTTAGGATTAGGCTTAGGCATCGAGTTACAGTTAGATTTAGAGTTAGATTTTGATCTAGGATTAGTGCTAGGGCTAAGGATAAGGCAAGGGTTACCACTAGGTTTAGGGTTAGAGTTAGGTATTAATTTAGGGTAAGGTATGTTGTTATAGGTAGGCTTAGGACGAGGTCGAGTGTTAGCATTAGGGTTAGAACTAAGGTTAGGGTTAGGGTTATGATTAAGGGTATGTTTAGGGCTACGATGAGGACTAGGATTTGTTTTAGGGTCAGGAATAGTATTAGGGCTATGGCTAATGTCAGGTCTAGGGTTACAGTTAGGGATAGATTTAGTGTTAGGTTTATTTCTTGGTCCAGTGTAAGGGTTAGGTATTTGGTTAGGGTCAGGTTTAGATCTAGGGTTATTTTTAGAATCAGGGTCAGGATTAGTTTTTGGATTAAGTTAGTGTTTAGGTGCAGGGCTCAAATTATTGTTAGATTTAGTGTTAGGGTAATGACAGTGTTAGGTTTAGGGTTTAGGTTTGGTTTAGTGTAATGTATAGGATTAGGTTTAGGCCTAGGGTTACAGAATGGTTAGCGTTATTGTTAGGGTATTGGACAGGGTTAGCCCTAAGGTTAGGGCTAGGGTTCTGTATAGGATTAGGGCTAGTGTTTGGGTTAGGGTTAGGTTGAATTTTAGGGTTAAAGTTAGATTTAGGACTCAGATTAAGGCTAGGTTTTGGGTTAGGTTAGGACTAGGGTTAATGCTACCACTAATGTATGAAGTAGGTTTATGATTACAGCTAGTTGTAGAGTTAGAGTTAGGTCTAGGTCTAGTGTTAAGGTTAGGTTTATGGTGATGATGTTGTTTAGACCCACGTTTAGTGTTAAGGTCAGAGTCAGGGTCAGGGTTAGTTTTCAGGTTAGGGTTAGACTATAATTAGGTATAGGGTTAGGGCTAGGTGTAGGGTTAGGATTTGCTTTAGGTTAAGGGTTAAGGTTAGGGCTATGACTTGGTTTTGTTTTAGGGCAAGGGGTAGGTTAGGGCTAGTTTTATCATTAGTCTTAGGGTTAGGGCTAGTGTAGTGTGATATTTAGGCTTAGGTTAAGTATTAGGGATAAGAGTAGAGTTATGTTTAGGTTTAGTCTTAGAGTTAGTGTTAAATTTAGAGTTAGGTTTAGATCTAGGTTTTGTGATAGGGCTAAGTATAGGGCTAGGGTAGGGCTATGGCTACATTTAGGGCTAAGTATATGGTGTTGGTAAGGGATAGGGTTAGAACTAGGTATAGGGCTAGTGTGAGAGTTACAGTTAGTCTTTGGGTAGGGTTAGGGTAATGGATAGGGCTAAATTAGGGCTTGGATTATGGCTAGGGTTAGTGTTAGGGTTAGGCCTAGGGTTAGGGTTAGGGTTAGTGTTAGGTTTAGGTTTAGGTTAGGTTTAGGGTAAAGGATGAGAATATAGCTAGTTTTAGGACTAGGGTGAGAATTAGGGTTAAGGTTAGGGTTAAAGTTAGGGTTAGGGTTATGATTAAGGTGAGGATCCTTGCTAGGATGTGGGCTGTTTTGTATTAGGGTTAGGGCTACATTAGAGCTAGGGCTAATATCAGGTCTAGAGTATGGTTAGGGGTAGTTTGAGGGTTAGATTTATGGCTAGGTCTATTGTAAAGATTAAGTTTCTTGTTAGGGTCAGGTTTAGAGCTGTGGGTATTATTAGAGTCAGGGTCAAATTTTGGGTTGGGGTTAGGTTTAGGTTTAGGTTTAGAGCTCAAATTAGTCTTATATTTATGGATCGGGTAATTACACAGGTTTATGGTTCAGGTTACATTTAGGTTAATAGATAGGTTTAAGGATAGTGCTAGGATTAGGGTTCTGCCTAGGGTTAGCATAAGGATTATAGCTGTCTTAGGGTAATGAATAGGGTTAGAGCTAGGGTTAGGGCTAGATTTATGATTAGGATTAGGTCTAGGGTTAAGTTTAGAGTTATAGTTACAGCTAGTGTTATTGTTAGGGTTAGCTTTAGGGTTAAAGCTAAGGTAGGGCTTGGATTAGGGCAAGGTTTTGTGATAGGGTAAGGCTAATGAAGAACTAGTGTTTTGATTAAGACTAGTTTTATGGTTAATGTTAGGGCTAGGTTAGTTTTAGGGTTAGGGTGAAGTTTAGAGCTAGGGTTAGTGTTAGTGTCAGGGAAAGTGTTCAGGTAGGGTAATGGTTAGGGTTAAAGCCAGAATTAGGACTAGGTTTAGGTCTAAAGTTAGGGTTAGAGTTTGGGTTAGGTTAAGGGTTATTGTTAAAACTAGGTCTAGTTTGTCTGTAGGTCTAGAGCTATAGTTATGGCTAGATACAGGATTAGGTTAGGGTCTAGGGCTAGTGTTACGGATAGGTTTAAATATAAGTTTACTAGTAGAGCTAGTGTTAGGGTTTGGTTTAGATTTAGGTTTAGATTTAGAGTTAAGATTAGTGTTAGGGTCAGAATAATGGTCAGGGACAGGGTTAGGGTTTGGGTTATGGTTAGATCTACAGTGAAGGCTAGGGTTAGGACTAGTTACAGAGTTAGCTTTTGGTTAGGCTAAGGATTAGTGCTAAGAATACAGTTAGCAATAGAGTGAGGGTTTGGCTTATGGTAAGCAATAGGCTAAGAACTAAGGTTAGGACTAGGGTTAGAGTTAGGTTTAAGGTTAAAGCTCATGTTAGGGCTTGGATTAGGGCTAGTTTTGTATTAGTGTTAGGGCTAGTGTTATGGTTATGGCTATTGTAAGAAATAGGGTTAAGATTAGGGTTAGTTTTAGGGTGAAGTTTAGGGCTAGGCCTAGTGTTAGGTTTAAGGTTAGGGTGATGTTTAGAGCTAGGTTTAGTGTTTGGATATGAGTCAGGGTCATGGTTTGGTTTAGGATTAGGGTTAGGTTCCAAATTAGGGCTAGGGTTAGGGCTTGTGTAGGGCTAGGGTTTGTTCTAGGGTAAGGGTTAGTGTTAGGGATATGGCTCAGTTTTGATTTAAGGCTAGGGCTAGGGTTAGGGCTAATTTTAGGAATAGCATTAGGGTTAAAGCTAATTTCAGGGTTAGGCTGAGGCCTCAGTTTAGGGTTAGTTTTAGAGATACATTAGTGCTAGGGCTAAGGATTATGACTAGGTTTAGGGCTTGGGTTAGGGTTACGGTAAGGGATAGGGTTAGTTTTAGAGATAGGTTTCCATCTAGAATTAGTGCTAGGGCAAGGGTTATGACTAGGGTTAGGGACTTGGTAAGGGTTACAGTAAGGTATAGGGTTAGAAGTAGGGATAGTTCTTGTGTGAAAATTATAGTTAGTCTTAAATCTAGGGTAAGGGTTAGGGTTAGGGATACGTCTATATTAGGGCTAGGATTAGGGCTAGGTTTAATATTAGGGTTAGGGCTAATGTGAGGGATTTGATTAGGGCTAGGGCTAGGGTTAGGGTTAGGGTTATTGTAAGGGTTAGGGTTAAGCTATGGCTAGGGCCAAGGGGAGTGTTAGGTTTAGTATTAGGTCTAGGTTATGGTTATGGTTATGGTTAGGGTTAGGGTTGGGGTTAGGGCTAGTGTTTTAATTAGGGATAAGCATAGTTTTAGAGTAATGCATTGGATTAAATTTAAGATTAGGTTTAGGGTTAAGTTTAGGTTATGGTTAAATTTAGGTTCAGAGATAGGTTTAGTTTTGATTTATGGTAAGTTTTAGGGTTAAGTATATAGCAAGGTTAGGTTTAGGGTTTAGTCGAGGATTAGGTATATGATTAGGGTTAGGGATAGCGTTAGGTTTAGGGCTAGGGTTATTATTAGGGTTAGGGTTTGGGTTAGGGTAATGTTAGGTTTAGAGCTAGGGTTAGTACTAGGGTTAAGTTTAGGATTAGGGCTAGGGTTAGGTGTAAGTTTACGAATAGGGCTAAGGTTATGTTTACACTAAGGGTTAGGCTTTGAGCTACGTTTATGTCTAAGGCGAGGGTTAGAATTAGGGCTAAATTTAGGATTATGGTTATGCTTAGGGTAGGATTAGGCCTCAGAATGGGGCTATTTTTTGTGTAAGGTTTAGGCCCAGGGTTAAGGCTATGTGTAATGTAAGATCTAGTGTTAGGTTTAGGTTTTGGGTTAGGTTCAGGTTTAGAGCTAGGTTTAGTATTGGTGTTAGGGTCAATGTTCAGGTTAGAGTTAGGTTTAGGGTGAAAGCCAGATTTGGACTATGTTTAGGTCTAGGAATAAGGTTAGTGTTTGATTTAGGTTAAGGAATAAGTTAGGGCTAGGGCTAAGTTTTTTTAGGTCTAGGTCTAGAGTTATGGCTATATTAGGATTAGGAGTAGGTCTAGGGCTACTATTAAGCTTAGGTTTAGGTATAAGTTTACTGGTAGGGCTAGTTTTTTTTTTTTTCAGTCTGGTTTAGGGTTAGGGTCAGATTTAGACTGAGGGTTTGTGTTAGGGTAATGATTTGCATTAGGGTTAGAGCTTGAATGTGGGCTAGGGTTAAGAACAGTAATAGGGTTAGGGATTGGATTAGGCTATGGATTAGGATTAGGACTAAGGTTAGAATTATGGATACGGTTTGGCTTAGGGTAAGTGATAGAGTTAGAGCTAGGGTTAGGGCTAGGATTAGGATTAGGGTTAGGGCTAGGGCTTGGTTTAGGTTTAGGTTTACATCTAGGGTTAGAACTCAGATTAGGGCTAGATTTTCTGTTAGGTTTAGGGCTAGGGTTAGGGCTATGGCTAATATAAGAACTAAGATTATGATTAGAGTTAGTATTTGGTCTAGATCTAGTGTTAGTGCTATCTTTAGGGTTAGTGTGATATTTAGAATTAAGGTTAGTGTTAGAATATAAGTCAGGTTCAGGGTTAATTTTAGGACTAAAATATGAATTAGAGCTAGAAGATTATGGCTAGGTTTAGGGTTAGGGTTTGGCTTAGGTTAACATTTAGTGTTAGGACAATGGCTTGGTTTCATTTAAGGGAAAAGGCTAGGATTACAACTAGTTTTAGAATTAGCAATAGTGTTAGGTCTAGTGGTAGGTTGAGGATTAGGCTTAGGGTTAGGGTCAAATGGAGAGTATGGTTAGATCTAGAGTAGGGTCTAGGGCTATGGTTAGGGCTAAGGTTAGAGCGTGTGTTAGGTTTATTGTAATGGATAGGGTTAGAACTAGAAATAGGGCTAGGGGGAGAGGTAGAGTTAGTCTTAGGCCAAGGTTAGGGGTAGAGTTAGGGTTAGGGCTAAGTTAGGGTTATGATTAATGCTAGATTAGTGTTAGGGTTAGGCCTATGGTTAGGGCTAGAGATACGGTTAGTGTTAGGGTTAGAGTTAGTGATAGGGTTAGGGGAAAGGATGGGGTTATACCTAAGTTCAGGTCTAGGGTGAGGGTTAAAATTAGAGATAGGGCTAGAGTTAGGGTTTGGGGTAGGATTAAGGCTAGGTTAAGGCCTAAGATGAAGACTCATGTTTTGTGTTGGTTAGGGTTAGGATTAGGGCTGGGGCTAATGTCAGGTCTGGGTTCATGGTTATGGTTAGTTTTAGGGTTAGGTTATGGCTAGGTCTAATGTAAGGGTTAGTTTTAGGTTAAGGGTCAGGTTTAAAGCTAGTTGTTTTATTAGGGTCAGGGATCGATTTGGGTTTGGTTTAGGTTAAGATTTAGGGTTAAGGCTTGAATTACCATTAGCGATAGAGTTAGGGTAACTGATAGGGTTAGGTTTAAGGTTCATGTTAGCTTTAGAGTACTGAATAGGGTTAGTGTTAGCAATAGTGTTAGCATTAGGCCTAGGTTTAGCATTTAAGTTAGGCTTATATTTAGGGTAATGTATAGGGTTCGAGCTAAGTTTAGGGGTAGGATTAAGGTTAGAATTAAGACTAGGGTTAGGGTTAGGCCTAGGGTTAATGTCAGGGTAAGATTTGGGGTAAGTGTTAACATTTGAGCTTGGATTAGGGCTAGTGTGAGTGTTAGGGTTAGAGTCAGGACTCAAGTTAGGGTTCAGGTTTGGGTTATGTTTAGATTAAGTTTAGAGTTTGAGCTAGAATTAGGGTTACGGCGAGTGTTAGGGTTAGGGTCAGGTCTAGGGTTATTGTTATGGTTACAATAAGGGCTAGGTTTAGCACTAGGATAAGGGCTATGTTTTGTGTGAGGTTTATGGCTAGCATTAGGGCTATGGGTAATGTAAGAGCTAGGGATATTGTTATGGCTATTTTAGGGTTAGGGTTCTGGATAAGTCTAGTGTTCTAGTTAGGTTTTGGTTTAGGATAAGATTTAGACCTAGGGTTTGTTTTAGGGTAATGGTCATTGTTTGAGTTAGGGTTAGGTTTAGGGTGAGGGCCAGATTTAGGATTAGCGTTGGGTCTAGGCATAGAGTTTTTCTTTACGTTAGGTTAACAGTTATTGTTAGGGCTAGTGCTAGGTATTTATTTAGGGCTAAGGCTATATTTATTACTCTATTTAGGATTAGATTTGGTGTAGAGCTAGTGTTAATGTTAGGTTTAGATATAGGTTTACCGGTAGGGGTAGGGTTAGGGTTCTCTTAATGGTTAGTGTTAGGTTAAAACCTGGGGTTAGTGTTATGTTCAGAATAAGGGTCAGGGTTAGAGTTAAGGTTAGAGCTATAATGAGAGCTAGGGTTAGGACTAGTAATAGAGATAGGGTTTGAGGTAGGCTAAAAATTATGGTTAGGACTAGGGTAGCATTAGGAGGAGGGTTTAACTTAGGGTAAGGGATAGGGTTAGAGGTAGAATTAGGGTTAGAGTTAGGGTTAGGTTTTAGGATTAGGGTTAAACCTAGGATTAGTGCTTGGAATAGGGCTAGGATTTGTATTAGCATTAGGGCTACAGCTAATGAAAGATCTAGAAATCTGATTAGGGCTAATTCTAGGGTTAGCTTTAGGTCAATGTTTAGATCTAGGGTTACTATTAGGGTCCGAGTAAGGGTCAGAGTTAGTTCTAGGGTTAGGGATAGGACTCAAATTAGGGGTACATTTAGAGCTAGGTGTAGGGTTAGGATTTGGTTGAGGTTAAGGGTTAGGGTTAGGGTTATTGCTCTATTTTGTTTTACTGCCAGGATATTGTTAGGGCTATTTTTCCAAGTAGAATTAGGGTTAGGGCTAGTGTTAGAGGGAGCTTTAGGCTAAAGTATAGGGTTAGATCCAGGTTTAGGGCTAGGGTGAAGGTTAGGGCTAGCATATGGGCTAGGGATAAGAATAGGGTTTGGGTTATGGTAACAGATAGGTTTATAATTAGGGATAGGGATAGGGCGAGAGTTAGAGTTAGTTTTAGGGCTAGGGATAGAGTTAGTTTTAGGGCTAGAGATAGTGTTAGGCTTAGGGTTAGGGCTAAATTAGGGCTAGATTAGAGCTATGGTTAGTGGTAGGTTTAGGTCTAGGTTTAGGGATATGTTTAGGGTTAACATTAGGGTTAGGGTAAGGTATGATTTAAAGTTACATTTAGGGCTAGGGCAAAGCATAAAATTAGGGTTAGGGCTAGGGTTAATGTTAGGTTTAGGATTAAGGCTAGACTTAGGGATAGGATTAGGGCTAAGATTTGTGTTAGGGTTAGGGCTAGGATTAGGGATAGGGATAATGTCAGGTTTAGGGTTATGGTTATGGATAGTTTTAGGGTAAGGATTGTGGCCAGATCTATTGTAAGTGTTAGGTTGAACGTTAGGTTCAGGTTTACAGCTAGGGATATTATAAGGGTCAGAATCAGGATTAGGGTATGTGTTAGGTTAAGGATTAGGCTTAGGGCTCAAATTAGCTTTAGGGTTAGTGTTAGGATTAGGGTAATGGATATGGTTAAGTTCAGGTTTAAGGTTAGATTTAGAGTAATAAACAGGTTTAGGGTTAGGAATAGGGTTAGGTTTAGGCCTTGGGATAGAATTCGGTAAGGGTTATGGTTAGGGTAATAGATTGGATTAGAGCTACAGTTAGGACTACGGTTATGGTTAGGTTAGAGCAATGGTTAGGGTTAGGCCTAGGGTTAGAATTTGGTTAGGATTATCGTTAGGGTAATGGATAAGATTAGAGCTAGGAATAGGGCCTGGATTATGGTTAGAATTAGGGCTACGGTTTGGGTTAGTTTTGGGGTTAGGACAAGGTTTAGTTTTACGGTTAGGTTTAGGTTAAGTGTTAGGGCTAGGGTTAGGGTTAGTGGAAGGTTTAAAGCTAGAATTAGGGCTGTGATTAGGTCTAAATTTTGAGTTAGATTAGGGCTATTTAGACTAGGGCTAATGTTAGAACAAGGGTAATGATTAGGGCTAGTGTTAAGTTTAGCATTATGTCTAAATCTAGAGTGTAGATTAGGTTTATGTTTATGGTGATGATTAGAGAAAGGTTTAGTGTTACTGTCAGAGTCAGCATCAGTGTTACTGATCAGATTTAGGGATAGACTCGAATTAAGGCTAGGGTTAAGGCTAGGTGTAGTGTTAGAGTTTTTGTAAGGGTTAGGGTAAGAATTAGGGATAGGTCTAATGTCAAGTCTAGGAATATAGTTTGTTTAGGGTTAGGGTTAGGGCTTTGTCACAGTTTTGTTTTACACCTAGGGCTTCTTTTAGGATTAGTGATAGTGTTCGTGCTAGTGGTATGGTGAGTTTTAGGCTTAGATTTATTGTTACGGTTAGAACTAGGTTTAGGGCTATGGCTATGTTTAGGGCTAAGTTTAGGGCTAGTGTTAGGGTTATTAATGGATACAGTTAGAACTTGGAATGGGGCTAGAGGAAGAGTTTGAGTTTGTTTTAGGGCTAGGGTTAGGGTTATGTTTAGGGGTAGTGCTAAATTGGGGCTAGATTTAGGGCTAGAGTTAGGGTTAGGATTAGGGGAAGGGATGGGGTTATAGCTAGGTTTAGGGCTAGAGTGAGGGATACAATTAGGGTTAGGCCTAGGTTTAGGATTAAGGCTATGTTTAGTGCTACAATGAGGTTTTGTGTCAGGGCTAGGGCTAGGATTAGGGATAGGGCTAATGTCAGGTCTAGATTTATGATTAGTGTTAGATTTATGGTTAGGTTATGGCTAGGTCTAGTGTAAGGGTTAGTTTTAGGAAAGTGTCAGTTTTAAAGCTAGGTTTATTATTAGGGTCAGAGTCCAGGTAGGGTTTGGTTTAGGTTAAGTTTTAGGCTTAAGGATTGAATTAGCTTTGGGGTTTGGGTTACGGATAGAGTGATGAATAGGATTAGGTTTAGGGTTCAGGTTAGATTTAGAGTAATGGATAGGGTTAGAGTTAGCGATAGGGTTAGCGTTATGCCTAGGGTTAGTCTATGAGTTAGGCTCATCTTTAGGGTAATGGATATTGTTAGAGCTAAGGTTAGTGGAAGGGATACGTTTATGATTAGGGCTAAGGTTAGGGAGAGGCCTAGGGTTAGTGTCAGGGATAGTTTTATTTTAAGTATTAGCATTTGAGCTAGGGTTAGGTCTTGGGTGAGGGTTAGGGTTATGTCATGTCTAGGGTTAGGGTTAGGTATATGTTTAGGGTAAGGATTAGAGTTTGAGCTAGGTTTATGGTTCAGGTGAGGGTAGGGTTAGGCTTAGGTCTAGGGTTATGGTTAAGGCTATGATTAGGGCTATGTTTATGCCTAGGATAAGGGCTAGGTTTTGTGTGAGGTTTAGGGCTAACATTAGGGCTATGGGAAATATAACAGATAGGAATATGTTTATGGCTAGTTTTAGGGTCAGGGTTATGGATATGTCTAGGGTCAGGGTTTGGTTTTGGATTAGGATAAGGTTTAGACCTAGAGTTTGTTTAGGGTTAAGGATCAGTGTTCAGGATAGGGTTAGTTTTAGTGTGAGTGCTAGAATTACAACTAGCTTTGGGTCTAGGGATAGGGTTAGTCTTTAAGTTAGGTTAACAGTTATTGTTAGGGATAGTGCTAGGTTTTTGTTTAGGACTAGGGCTAGATTTATGACTATATTAAGGATTAGGTTTCATCTAGTGCTAGTGTTACTATTAGGTTTAAGTATAGGTTTACTGGTATGGGAAATCTTAGATTTCGGTTTAATGTTAGGGTAAGGTTTAGACTTGGGGTCAGTGTTAGGGTAAGAATAAGGGTCAGAGTTAGGGTAAGGTTTAAAGCTAGAATGAGGGATAGGATAGGACTAGTAATAGAGATAGGGTTTGAGGTAGTCTAAGGATTAAGTTTAGGACTAGGGTAGCATTAGAGTGAGGATTTGGCTTATGGGAAGAGATAGGGAATAATGTAGGGCTGGGGTGAGCATTAGGTATAGAGCTAGTGTTAGGGTTAGGATTAGAGTTAAAAAATAGAGTTAGGTCTTGGATTAGAGCTAGGATTTGTTTAACATTAGGACTATGATAAAAACTAATGATAAAGGCTAATTGAAGAACTAGGTTTCTACTTAGGGTCAGTTCTAGGGTTAGCGTCAGGGCAATGTTTAGAGCTAGGGTGCGTGTTAGGGGCTGAGTCAGTGTCTGGGTTATTTCTAGGGTTAGGGTTAGGACTAAAATTAGAGCTAGGTTTAGGGCTAGGTGTAGCTTTAGGGTTTGGTTTAGGTTAAAGTTAGGGTTATGACTCAGTTTTGTTTTACGGTTTGGGTAGATTTAGGGCTAGTTTTCCAATGATCATTAGGGTTAGGGCTAGTGTTAAATTGGGCTTTATACTTAATTTTATTTTTAGATCCAGGTTTAAGCCTTGGGAGAAGGTTAGAGCTACGTTTGGGGCTAGGGATAGGGCTAGCATTTGGGTTATGGTAAGGAATAGGTTTAGAACAAGGGATAAGTCTAGGGCGAGAGTCAGAGTTAGTCTTAGGGATACGGATAGTGTTAGGTTTACTGTTAGGGCTAAATTAGGGCTAGGAATAGTGCTAGGGTTAGTGTTAGATTTAGGCCTAGGTTTAGGGCTAGGGTTAGGGTTAGCATTAGGGTTGGGTAAGGTATGATGTTATAGCTATGTTTAGTGCTAGGAAAAGAGATAAAATTAGGGTTAGGGCTAGGGTTAAAATTAGGGTTAGGATTAAGGCTAGGCTTAGAACTATAATTAGATCTATGGATAGGGCTAATGTTAGGTCTAGGGTTAAGGTTAGGCTAGCATTAGGGATAGGGCTATGGCTCAGTTTGGTTTTAGAACTTCGCCTAAGTTTAGGGCTAGTTTTATGATTAGTGATAGTGTTAGGGCTAGTGGTAGGGGGAAATTTAGGCTTAGGTTTAGGGCTATGGCTAGTGTTAAGGCTAAGGTTAGGGCTATTATTAGCGCTATCATAATGGATAGGGTTACAACTAGAAATAGGGCTAGGGAAAGAGTTCGAGTTAGTCTTTGGGCTAGGGTTAGGTTTAGGTTTAGGGTTAGGGATAAATTAGGGATAGGATTAGCGCTAGGGTTAGTGTTAGGGTTAGACCTAAGTTTAGGTTAGTGCAAGTGTTGGGGTTAGTATTAGATTTACAGGAAGGGATAGGGTTATAGCTAGCTTTAGGTCTATGGTGAGGGTTTCAGTTAGGTTTAGGAGTAAGGTTAGGTTTTGGGTTAGGATTCAGGCTAGGTTTAGGGTTAAGCTGAGGGTTTTTGTTAGGGTTAGGGCTAGGATTAGGACTAGAGCTAATGTTTGGTCTAGGTTTATGTTTAGTATTATTTTTAGTGTTAGGTTATATCTATGTCTAGTATAAGGGTTAGGTTTAGGGTAGGGGTCAGGTTTAGAGCTAGGTGTATTATTAGGGTCAGGGTCCAGGTAGGGTTTGGTTTAGGTTGAGTTTTAGAGTTAAGGATTCAATTAGCTTTAGGGTTAGGGTTCTGGATAGGGTGACGGATAGGATTAGGTTGATGGTTCTGGTTAGGTTTAGAGTAATGGATAGGGTTAGTGTTAGTTATAGGTTTATCGTAGGCCTAGGAATAGCATTTGGGTTAGGCTTATCTTTAGGGTTATGGATAGGGTTAGAGCTGAGGTTAGGGCTAGTGTTATGGTTAGGATTAGGCTTAGGTTAAGTGTAGTCATTTGAGCTATGGTTAGGGATAGGGTGAAGGTTAGGGTTTTAGTCAGGGCTAGGGTTAGGTTTAGGTTTAGGATTATGTTTAGATTAATAATTAGAATTTGAGCTAGGGTTAGGGCTAGGGGGAGGGTTACCATTTGGGTTAGGTCTAAGGTTACGGCTAGGGTTATGATTAGGGCTAGCTTTAGGGCTATGATAAGGGCTAGTTTTTGTGTGATGCTTAGGGCTAACATTAGGGCTGTTGGTAATGTAAGAGCTAGGGATATGGTTATGNAGGTTAGGGTTACAGTTAGGGTTTGGTTAAGGTTTGTGTTAATGATAGAATTACGGTTATGGTTTGTGTTAGGGTTAGGGTCAGGGTGTGGTTAGTGTTAGGGTTACGGTTAGGCTTAGGTTTAGGCTTCATGTTAGAGTTTCGGTTAGGGTTAGACTTAAAGTTAGTTGTAGTTTATGGTTAGGATTAGGGTTAGTGTTACAGTTAGAATTAAGAGTAGTTTTCAGATTAGTGTTTTGGTTAGTGTTAGAGTTAGCTTGAGGCTTAGTGTTAGAGTTAGGGTTAGAGTAAGTTTTAGGATTAAGGTTACATTTATGGTGAGGTTTAGGGTTAGTGTTAGTGTTAGGGTTATGGTTCATGAGAGTTTTAGGGTTAGGGTTAGTGTTCGTGTTAGGATTAGGGTTAGGTTAAGGGTTATTGTAAGAATTAGGGTTAGTGTTAGTGTTAGTGTTAGGGATAGTGTTACGGTTAGGGATAGGTTTAGGGTTAGTTTTAGGTTTAGGGCTGGGTTTAGGGTTAGGGTTAGGGTTCCTGTTAGAGTTAGGGTTAGGTTTATGGTTAGGGTTAGTTTTAGGTTTAAGTTTGGGGTTATGGTTAGGTTGAGGTTTAGTGTAAGGTTTAGGCTTAGGTTTAGTTCTAGGATTGTGTTTGTGTGAGGGATATGGTTTGTGTTATGGTAAGGTTTAGGTTTAGTGTTTGTGTTAGAGTTAGGGATAGGGTAAGGGTTAGGGTTAGGTTAGGATTAGGTGTAGAGTGAGACTTAACTTTAGGTTTAGGGTTAGGTTTAAGGTTAGATTTAGGGTTACTTGTAGGTTAGGGTTAGTGTTAGGATTAGGGTTAGGATTAGTGTTAGGGTTAGGGTTTATGTTATGGTAAGGTTAGGGTGAGGGTTATGGGTAGGGTTAGGTTCAGTGTTAGGGTTAAGGTTAGGGTTAGGGATAGTGTTATGTTTAGGAATATGTTTAGGGATACTTTTAGGTTTAGAGTTAGAATTAGTGTTAGGGTTAATGTAACGGTTAGACTTAGGGTTATGAATAGGTTTAGTGTTAGAATTTCGGTTAGGTTTATGGTTAAGCTTAGTTTTGGGGTTAGGGTTAGGGTTCAGGTTAGTGTTAGTGTTAAGGGTAGTGGTAGGGTAAGAATTATGGTTTGTGTTAGGGTAAGGGTTACCTTTAGTTTTTGTGTTAGGCTTAGAGTTAAAATTAGGGTTCTGCTTATGATTAGAAGAAGGGTTAGAATGAGGTACAAGGTTAGGTTTAAGATTATGGTTAGGATTCGGTGTAGAGTGAGACTTAGTTTTAGGTTTAGGGTTAGTTGTGGGTTACTTGTAAGTTAGGCTTAGTGTTAGGGTTAGGGTTAGGATTAGTGTTAGGGTTAGGTTTAGGTTTATGATTTGTGTTAGGGTGAGGATTAGGGGGTTAGGGGTAGGGTTAGGTTTGGAGTTAGGTTCAATGTTAGTGTTAGGGGTAGGGATAGGGTTAGGAATAGAGCCATGGTTAGGGATAGGTTTAGGATTAGAATTAGGGTTACGGATAGTGTTACAGTGAGGGTTAGGGTTAAGGTTAGGGTTAGTGTTAGGATTAGGGTTAGGTTTATGGTTAGTTTAGTTTTGGGTTTAGGGTTAGGGTTAGGGTTCGTGTTAGTGTTAGGGTTACTTTTAGAATTAGGGTTAGGGTTTCGTTTAGGGTTAATGTTAAGCTTAGTGTTTGGGGAAGAATTACGATTTGTGTTACGGTAAGGGTTTGGTTTAGGTTTTGTGTTAGGTTAGTGTTAAAATTAGGGTTTTTGTTATGATTAGAAAGAGGGTGAGAGTGAGGCATAGGGTTAGGGTTAAAGTGAGTTTTAGGGTTATGAGTAGTTTAGATATAGTGTTAGCATTAGGGTTAGGGTTAGTGTTAATGTTAAGGTTAAAGTAAGGGTTAGGGATAGGGTTAGTGTTAGGTTTAGGGTTAGGCTTAGGGTTAGTGTTAATGATAGGGTTAGTGTTGGTTTTAGGGTTAGTGTTAGTGTAAGAGTTAGTGTTAGGTTTAGGTTTAGGATTAAGTTTGGTATAAGGGTTAGGATTAGAATTAGATTCAGGGTTAGGATTAGGGTTAGTTTTAGTGTTTGCTTTAGTGTTAGTGTTAGGGTTAGGGTTAAGGAGAGTGTTATGTTTAGGGATAGGTTTAGGGTTAGGGCTAAGGTCAGGGATAGGGTTAGTATTACAGTTAGGGTTAGGTTTAAGGTTCATTTTAGGGTTAGGGTAGGGTCATGTTTAGAGTTAGTTCTAGGGTTAGGTTAGGGTTTGGATTAGTTTTAGAGTTAGGGTTAGGGTTAGGGTTAGTGTTAGGATTAGTGTTAATGTGAGGGCTAAGGTTTGTGTTAGGGTATGGGTTAGGGCTATGGTTAGGTTTAGGGTTGGAGTGAGGCTTAGTTTTAGGTTTAGAGTTAGTTTTAGGGTTACTTGTAAGTAAGGGTTAGTGTTAGGGTAAGGGTTAGAATTAGTGTTAGTGTTAGGGTTAAGGTTTGTGTTATGGTAAGAATTATGGGGAGGGTTAGTGTTAGGGTTAGTTTTAGGATTAGGTTCAGTGTTAGTGTTATTGTTAGGGTTAGGGTTAGGTATAGTGTTAGTGTTAGGGATAGGATTAGGGTTAATTTTAAGTTTAGGTTTAGAATTAGGCTTAAGGATAGTGTTACGGTTAGGGTTCGGGTTATGGTTAGGTTTAGTGTTAGGGTTAGGGTTATGTTTAGGGTTAAGTTTAGTTTTGGAGTTAGGGTTACAGTTAGGGTTCTGGTTATGGTAGGGTTAGTTTTAAAATTGGGTTTAGGTTTTGGATTAGGGTTAGAGTTAAGTTTAATGTTAGGGTAAGAATTATGGTTTGTGTTAGGGTAAGGGTTAGGTTTAAGTTTTGTGTTAGGGTTAGAGTTAAAATTAGGGTTTTGGTTATGATTAGAAAAAGGGTTTGAGTGAGGCGAGGGTTAGAGTTAGGGTAGTTTTAGAGTTACCGGTAGTTTAGTTATAGTGTTAGGGTAAGAGTTAGGGTTAGTGTTAGTGTTAGGGTTAAAGTAAGGGTCAGGGATAGGGTTAGTGTTAGGTTTAGGGTTAGGGTTAGGGTTAGGGTTAATTATAGGGTTATTGTTGGGGTTATGGTTAGTGTTAGGACTAGAGTTAAGTTTAGTGTTAGGGTTTGTTTTAGGTTTAGGTTTAGGTTTCAGTTACGGTTAGTGTTAGCATTAGTTATAGGTTTAGGGTTGGAGTTCTGTTTAGTGTAAGGGTTAAAGTTAGTTATAGGGTTAGTGTTAGAGTTAAAGTTAGTGTTAGGTTTAGGTAAGTGATAGGGCTAGGTTCAGGTTTAGGTTTAGTGTAAAAATTAGTGTTAGGAATAGGATTAGTTTTAGTGTTAGGGTTAGGATTTTGGTTTAGGGTTAGTATTAGGTTTAGTTTTAGGGTTAGTGTTAGTGTTACTGTTATGGTTAGGGTAATGTTACATTTAGGGTTAGTGTTAGTTTTAGGGTTATGATTAGTTTTAGTGTAAATGTTAGCGTTAGGGTTAGTGTTAGTTAAAAGTTAGGGTTAGTGTTAGGTTATGTTTAGGGTTTTGATTTTGTTATGGATAGTGGTAGGGTTATGGTTAGGGTTAGAATTAGGGTTACATCAGTTTTAGGGTTATGGTTAGGGTTAAAAATATTGTAAGGTTTAGTGTTAGCATAGGGTTAGTGTTAGGGTTAAATTTAGTGTTATGGTTATTATTAATTTGGGGTCAGTGTTAGTGTTAGGTTTAGGGTTAGTGTTAATTTTACAGTTAGGATTAGGTTTAGGGTTAGTGTTTGGGTTAGGGTTAGGATTTGTGTTAGGGTTAAGTTTTGGATTATGTTTAGGGTTATGGTTAGGGTTAGTATTATCATTAGGGTTAGGGTTAGGTTTAGGTTAGGGTTAGGGCAGGGTTAAGGTTAGTGTTAGGTTTCGGGTAAGCGTTAGGATTAGGGTTAAGTTTAGGGTTAGGTTTCGGTTTAGGGTTAGGTTTGGGTTAGGTTTAGGTTTAGGGATCATGTTATGGTTAAGGTTACGGTAAGTGTTAGCTTTAGGTTTATGGTTAGGGTTATGGTTAGGGTTAGTGTTAGGGTTAGGGTTAGGGTTATATTAGGTTTAGAGTTAGTGTTAGGATTAGCATTAGGTTTAGGGATAGATTTAGGTTTATTTTCAGGTTTAGAGTTAATGTTATGGTTAGGTTTAGGTTTAGGATTAGGGTTAGGTTTAAAGTTAGTATTAGTATTAGTGTTAGGGTTAATTTTAGGGTTAAGTTTAGGGTTTTTATAGGGTTAGGTTTAGGGTTATGGTAGGGTATGTGTTACATTTAGGTTCAGGGCTCGTGTTAGGGTTAGGGTTAGGGTTACAATTAGGGTAAAATTTAGGGTTAGGTTTAGGGTTACAGTTAGAGTTAGTGTTAGTGTTAGGGTTAGGGTTAGTGTTAGGATTAGGTTTAGGTCAGGGTAAGGTTTAGCATTAGGGTTTGTGTAGGGGTTTCAGTTAGGGTTATTGTTGGGGTTATGATAAAAGTTAGGATTAGGGTTAGAGTTAGGTTGAAGTTTTGGGTTATGTTAGGCTTAGAGTTAAGGTTTGGGTTAGATATAGTGTTAGGGTTAGGGTTAGGGTTTGGATTAGGATTAGGGTTAAAATTAGGTTTAGGGTTTGGGTTAAATTAGGGTTAGGGTTAGGATTACTGTTCATGTTATAGTAAGGTTATGGTTTGTGTTAGG
>NW_026007323.1:63453-102557 GCF_001458135.2 Marmota marmota marmota
AATTCACTTATTAGCTCTAGTAGTTTCTTTGTAGACCCTTTTGTGTCTGTTAGATATAGTATCATATCATCCGCAAATAGTGATAATTTAAGTTCTCCTTTTCCTATTTTTATGCCTTTAATTTCTTTTGCTGTCTAATTGTTCTGGCTAGTATTTCAAGGACTAAATTAAATAGAAATGGTGAGAGAGGGCATCCCTGTCTTGTTCCAGATTTTAGAGGGAATGTCTTCATTTTTTCTCCATTCAGAATGACGCTAGCCTGAGGCTTAGCATAGATAGCTTTTACAATGTTGAGGTAAGTTCCTGTTATCCATATTTTTTCTAGTGTTTTGAACATAAGGGGATGCTGAACTTTGTTGAATGCTTTTTCTGCATCTATCGAGATGATAATGTGGTTCTTATGGTTAAGTATATTGATGTGGTGAATAACATTTATTGATTTCCGTATATTGAACCAGCCTTGCATCCCAGGGATTAATCCTACTTGATCATGGTGCACATTTTATTTGATATGCGTTTGTATTTGATTCACCAGGATTTTATTGAGGATTTTTGCATCTAAGTTCATTAGAGATATTGGTATGTAGTTTTCTTTCTTTGAAGTGTCTTTGTCTGGTTTCGGGATCAGGGTGAAGTTGGCCTCATAGAATGAGTTTGGAAGAGCTCCTTCTTTTTCTTTTCTTGAAATATCTTGAAAAGTATTTGTATTAATTCTTCTTTCAAGGTTTTGTAAAACTCTGCTGTATATCCATCCGGTCCAGGGCTTTTCTTGGTTGGTAGTCTTTTGATGGCTTCCTCTATTTCCTCCTTTGTTATTGGTATGTTTAAATTGTGTGTATCTTCCTGACTCAATCTGGGCAAATCATATGACTTAACAAAGTTATTGATATCTTCACTATCTTTTATTGGAAGATAGGGTTTCAAAATAATTTCTAATTATCCTCTCTAGTTCTGTAGTGTCCGTTTTGATATTGCCTTTTTTCATCCCGTATGTTAGTAATTTGAGTTCTCTCTCTTCTTCTCTTCGTTAGCATGGCTAAGGGTCTGTCGATATTATTTATTTTTTCAAAGAACCAACTTTTAGTTTTATCAATTTTTCAATGGTTTTTTTGTTTCAATTTTGTTGATTTCCACTCTGATTTTAATTATTTCTTGCCTTCTACTACATTTGCTGTTGTTGTGCTCTTCCTTTTCTAGGGTTTTGAGATGAAGTGTGCTCCTTCATTTATTTGTTGTTTTTTTCCTTTTTTTTGAGTAATGAACTCCAGGAAATGAATTTCCCCCTTAAAACTGCTTTCGTTGTGTCCCATAGATCCTGATATGTTGTGTCTGTATTTTCATTTATCTCTAAGAATTTTTTAATTTCCTCCTTGATGTCTTCTATAACCCATTGGTCATTCAGTAACATATTGTTCATTTTCCAGGTGATACAGGATTTTTCCTTCCTTCTTTATCATTGATTTCCAGATTCATTCCATTATGATCAGATAAGATGCATGGTATTATCTCCACACCTTTATATTTACTAAGAGTTGCCCTATGGCATAATATCTGGTCTATATTTGAGAAGGATCCATGTGCTGCTGAGAAGAAGGTGTATCCATTGATGATGGTTGATATATTTTATATACGTCAGTTAAGTCTAGGTTATTGATTGTGTTATTGAGTTCTATAGTTTCTTTATTCAGCTTTTGTCTGGAGAATCTGTCCAATGGAGAGAGCGGTGTGTAGAAGTCACCCATAATTATTGTGTTGTGGTCTATTTGACTCTTGAACTTGAGGAGAGTTTGTTTTATGAATGTTGCAGCAACATTATTTGGTGCATACATACTGATAATTGTTATGTCTTGTTGGTGAATGGTTCCTTTTACTAGTATATAGTGTCCTTCTTTATCCTTTTTGATTAACTTAGGTTTGATGTTGATTTTATTCGATATGAGTATGGCCACTCCTGGTTGCTTCCAAGGACCATGTGAGTGGTCTGATTTTTCCCAACCTTTCACCTTCAGCCTGTGTATGTCTTTTCCTATCATATGATTCTCCTAAAGGCAGCATATTGTTGGATTTGTGTTTTTAATCCAGGTTACTGGCCTATGTCTCTTGATTGGTGAGTTTAAGCCATTAACGTTTAAGGTTACTAGTGATATATGGTTTGTACTTCCCGTCATGCTTGTTTATTTATTTATTTCAATACGGCTATTTTCTCCTTTTTGGTTAATTTTTTTTCCTTCCCTTTACTGAGTTACCTCCCACTGTTAGTTTGGGTGCTGTTTTTCAATTCCTCTTCTTGTAGTGTTTTGCTCAGAATGCCTTGCAGTGCTGGTTTTCTGGCTGCAAATTCTTTTAACTTTTTTTATCGTGAAATATTTTAATTTCATTGTCAAATCTGAAGCTTAATTTTGCTGGATACAGTATTCTTGGTTGGAATCCATTATTTTTCATCGTTTGAAATTCGTTTTTCCAGGATCTTCTCGCTTTCAACGTCTGTGATGAAAAATCAGCCGTTAACCTAATTGGTTTACCCCTGAATGTAATCTGCCTCCTTTCTCTCATAGCTTTTAATATTCTCTCCTTGTTCTGTATGTTGGATATCTTCATAATTATGTGTCTTGGAGTTGTTGGTCTATTACAGTTTTGAATATTTGGGGTCCTGTAGGCTTCCAGGATTTGGCAATCCATTCCATTTTTCATATCTGGGAAGTTTTCTAGGATTATTTCATCAATAGGTTGTTCATTCCTTTGGTTTGAAGCGCTATACCTTCTTCTATCCCAATGACTCTCAAGTTTGTTTTTTTTATGACATCCCATATCTCTTGGATAGATTGTTTGTGAATTTTAAGCATCCTTTCTGTGTTGACTATATTTTTTCAAGTTGATAAATTTTGTCTTCATTATCTGATGGTCTGACTTCTACTTAATCTAGTATATTTGTAATATTATAGTTTGAGTTTTTAATATGGTTTATGGTTTCCTGCATTTCTAGGATTACTGTTTGATTTTTTTTTTAAATCTCTATCTCCTGGTAGAGCTCATTCTTTGCCATTTTAATTTGCTAATTTAATTCATTTTCAAAATATACTTTCGTTATTTGGACTTGCTGTCTACTGTCTTCTCTAAAATTCCATTCCATCTGAGTTAGGTATGCCTTGAGTTCTTTCTCTGTCCATTTTTTGATGCCTCTAGGTTCTCCTGTGTATTTAAGTTGTCCTGCATTGTTTGTAATCCTTTTTTCCCTTGTTTTTTTCATGGTGCTCAAGTTACTTTCCAACTCTGTTTGACTGCTGTGTTTCTGTTTTGTCCTTTAAATTTGTTTTGGTTTTTATAGTTCCACTATCTCTCCTTTGTGTTGGAGACAGTGTTTAGAGATGTTGGATTTAATTGTGATTTAAGGTAAATTCATTAGTTTCATTAAAGGCCTTCAGATTCTGATGGCATATAGAGAACTGAGGTTTGGACTTAGGATTTCATGTTAAGGTCGGGCGATTTGATGGTATGGAGGTTAGTATATGTTAGCTTCTTTGAGGGGTTGCTCAAATGCAGGCAGATATTAACAAGATAATAGACAGGAGTACTTGGGGGTAGTTAAGGGCTTAGGTGTACTATAGACATATTTGTAGTATTCATCTATTTGCATTTAGTATGTTATACATAATCTGGGTGTTCATGCTTAAGAGGAAAGATGGGGAAAAGGTAAGGACGCAAACCAAGAAAGAGAGGGAGAGATGAAAGAAAGAGAAAAGAATAGAAAATAAAAGAAATGATAAAAAAATAAAATGCAGCAAAATAAAAATTACAATTCAAAAAATTTAAAATTGAAAAAATAATTTAAAAAAATAAAATTTAAAATTAAAAAAATTAATTAATTTAAAAAATGAAACAAGAAAAAAAAAGGCAGTGTTAGGCTTCTATTTTCTTCACTTCCAGTAGGTGGTGCTGTGCCTTCCAGGCCGAGATTTTGCCCTCTGACTGTAGGATACAATCCTTGTGAGGCCGCTCCCTCCCCCTGCCCCTGGTGTCTCTCAAAAACCAGTTAGCTTAGGTTTATTCCTGGCCTCTAGTCCCCTGGCTTCTCCTGCTAGCCAGGCCTTCCAAAGTATGACACCTCTCGGCAGTTCAAATTATACTGTGGGCCTGCAGTTTGCTGGGTGTGGAGCATGGCTATTGGGAACCGGCACCTTATTGTTTGATTCCTTCTGCTTGCCGCTCCCCCAGAGATGGCAAGACAGGTTTTGTTTTCCCCGCTGATGGGAGGGGGAGTTGGAGGTCAGGTGCCTTTACCTTTCCCACACCTCTATTCACGCTCCCTCTGATAATCCCTCCCTTGGAAATCTGGGGAGAGATTTTATGTGAATTCCCCACTGTATGGGAGATGGGCTGAATAACACACACACACACACCTCTTCTATTGCTGCAATCTTTTGGAAACTGGCGATGGTGACGTCAGCTCTCCAAGATGTTGGCCACTGGTTTCCTTGGTGGACTGTCCAGTGTGGGGGCAGAACTGGACCGCTTCCTTCCCCCGTCTCAAACCCTGAACTCAGCCCGGAGCTCAGTGAGGGCACAGGCGGCAGGACTCCACAGAATCCGCAGTGCCGTTTCTGTGCATTGCTGGCCACTTCTCGCCGCCCCGCCGTCTCTAGCCGTAGGGCAGGCAGCGGATCAATCAGCCTGGATATCAGGGCGCACAGTTCACTCGCAGTTGGGACCCAGTAACCGGTCCTCAGTGATGGAAATCCTTCCTCCAGGTTTCGGTACACCCCAATTTTGCTGGAAATTCCTGACAAGATAGATTTTGAATGATCTAACTCATTATTTACCTGCTCAGTGACGCGGTACATGGGGGTGATGCACTTTATTCACCGCCATCTTCTCCAATCTCTAACCCTATCTCAAATTCTAACCCTAACCCTGACCCTTATACTGACCATACCACTAATTCTAGGTCTAACACTAACCCTAACTCTAACCCAAAACCTATGGTAAGCCTATCTCTAGACCTAACCCTGAAGCTAACTCCCAGCCTAGTCCTAACATGAGCTCAGAACCTAACCTTTATTGTAAACAAAAACCTAAAACTAACCGTAGTTGTAACCTTCACCCTAACCCTAACTCAAGATCTAATGCTAACCATAACCCTAGCTATAACCTTAACTCTAACTGTATCCATTATCCTAAACATTACACTTACACTAATGTAACCCTGGGCTTAACACTAACCCTAACACTATCCTCCAAACTGTCAATTACCCTAAACTTAACCTGAACCCTAAACCTAATGTAATCATTAATTAATTAGCATAATGCTAATTCGAGCCCTAACCCTGAACTCAAACCTAAACCAAAGCCCAACACTGACCCTGACATTAATATTTCCCCTAGCTTTAAACCTGACTCTTACCCTAAACCTAACCCTTACACTAGACTTGGTGATAAACCTAACCTTCAAATTATCCCTAACCATAATCCTTAACCTGACTTTAACCCTAGCCATAATCCTAGCCCTAACCCCAGTACAAACCTTAGTCCTTATACTAGCCTTAAACATAGCCTTAATTATAACCCTAACCCTAAACTTAGGCTTAACCCTAACACTAACCATAGCCCCAAACTTAGCCCTAATATGTTCCTATCCCTAACCCTAACACTAACCCTAACCCTACCCCAAAGGTAACTCTAACTCTCACCCTATCTCTAACGCTAGTTCTAACCCTATACTTTACTGGAACCCTAATCCTAGCCTGAACATTATGTCTAACCCTAGCCCTATTCATATCCCTGGCCACAAGCCTAGATCTAACCCTAACTCTAAATCTAACCTTAACAATGAGCTTAAGCCTAAACCTAACCCTAGCCCTAACCCTAAGGCTAATCCTAAAACTAGAACTAACCCTAGCCCTAGCTCTAAAACAAAACCGACCCATAGATCTAACCCTAATCCTTAACATATACTAAGCCCTAATCCTACACCAAGCAAACCCTAGCAATAATTTGAGTCTTAAGCTGAACTCTAAAACTAACACTTACCTTGACTCTGAACTTAACACTAACCCTAGGTTTAAACATCACCCTAAACTTAAACCTAAACCTAACACTAGTCCAAGTTCTAACCCCTAATACAAAAATCAGCCCTAATAATAACCCTAGTATGTGCATTAGGCATAACCTATCCCTATCCCTAACCTAACCCAAATCGTAGCCTTATTTCGAGCCTCAACCCTAGCTTTAACCCTAAACTTAACTCTAACCCTATCACTTACAGTAACCATAACCCTAGCTGTAACTGTAGCTCTAACCCTATCCATTACCCTAACCATAACCCTTATCCTAATGCTAACCCTAGGACTAAACCTAACCCTATCCCTAATCTTCACCCTATCCATTACCCTAAATCTAACCTGAAACCTAAACCTAACCCTATCATTATGCTGATCCTAAACTTAATGCTAATTCGAGTCCTAAGTTTAAACTTTAACCTATCCAAAGTACTAATCATGACCATGATTCTAATAATACCCTTAGCTCTAAACCTGACCCTAACCATAAACCTAATGCTTACACAAGGTGTAGCCCATAAAATAAACTTAAACTATATTTAACCATAACCCCAGACCTGAAATTAGCCATAACCATAATCCTAGCCCTACAACTAGACTTAATCCTAACCTGAATCATAACCTGAGCCCTAACCCTAATCCTAAACCTCAACATGGCCCTAAACCTACCTATAACCTCATACCTTACCATAAACCTAACCATAACCCTAAGCCTAACCCTATCCCCTGCTCTAACTGTAGGCCTAATACTTACACTAAGCGTAGCATTAATTCTAGCCCTTATTTAATCCTATTCTAACCCTAACCCTAGCCATAAGACTAACTATAACTCTTGCCCTAGCCCTAGCCCTAGCCCTTTTTGTATCCTTAGCCCTATCGAAAATCTAGATCTAAACCTAATTCTAAATCTGAACCTAACTTTAATTTGACTGTAATCATAAGCCAAACCAAACCCTAACACTACACCTAACCGTAATGCTAATCCTAAATCTTGCCCTAGCACTGGTCCTAGCCATAAAACAAAACCAAGCCATAAATTCCTATCCCAAACCCTTAACCTAAACTGAACCCAAACTTTAAACCTAGCCCTAACTTAAGCTCTAAAAATTACTCTGACCCTGATGCTGAACCTAACACTAATCCAAGCTCTAATCATCACACTAACTTAAATTAACCCTAACAGTAGACCTAGCCTTAACCATAACATTAAAACTACCCTTTAACTGTAACCTTAGTTCGTACATTAGACATTGTCTTAACCCTAGCATTAATGCTAACACTAATCCTACCCTGGATCCGAGCCCTAAACCTAGCTATAATCCTAATCTTATTCCTAACAATAGCCCTAAACCTAACCCTAACCCTAGCTCTAACCCTCGCTCTAAACCTATCCCTTACCCTAAGCCAAACCCTAACCCAAATGCTAAACCTAGTCCTAACCCTAATCCTTAGCCTAACTTCAACTCTAACCATATTAGTAGTCTTAACCCTAGCCCTCATTATACCTTTAAACCTAACCCTGACCCTCATCTGACCCTACAAGTAACCCTAGGTCTAAACTGACCCTAAACCTAAACCAAAACCTAACACCAGTCCTACCGGTAACCCTATACTTATACCTAAGCCTAACACTAGACCTAGACTCAAAGCTAATCCTAAATATAGCTATCAATCTAGCCCTAGACCTACACAAATTTCTAGCACTAGCCCTAACAATAACCCTTAACCTAAAACAAACACTTACCCTATACCTAGACATAAACCTAGTCCCAATTCTGGCTCTAACCCTAAACCTAACACTATCCTGAACACTGACCCTGATCCTAACACTTAAACCTGCTTTAAACCTGACACTAACCCAAAACCTAGACCTAACACTAGATCTAAGTATAACCCTAAACCTAAAACTAGCCCTAAACATAACTAAAGCTTTTACATTACCCATAGTCCTAACCCTAGCCCTAAACCTAACACAAAACCTAGAGCTAATCCTAGGTCTGAACTTATCTCTAAGCATAAACCTAAGCCATGCCCTAACCCTAATCCTAACTCTAACCCTAAATCTCTCCTTAGACCTAACCCTATCTCAAAGCCTAACCCTTACACTAAACATAACCCTAGCCCAATCCTAAATCCTAATCCTAACCCTAGCCATAATCCTAACATTAACCCTAACCCAAACTTTAGCTCTAATCATATCCATTACCCTAACCCTATCCCTAACCCTAATTAAAACCCTATCCCTAACACTAAACGTAACACTAATCCTAGACATAATCCAAACCATAACCTAGCCCTAAACCTAGTTCTAAACCTATCCACTACATTAAACATAATCTTAACTGTAATGCTAACCTTAAACCGATCACAGAAACCTAACTCGTCCATTACCTTAAACCTTAACTAAAATCTAAAGTAAACCCTTCCATTACTTTAACTCTAAACCTAACCATAAAGTCAATTCGATCCCTAACCCCTTAACCTTAATGTAAACCAAAGCTAACCCTGACCCTGACCATGAAACAAATAATAATTCTTGCTCTAAATCTGACCTTTAACATAAACCTAACCCTTACACTAGACCTAGCCATAACCCTAAACCTAGCACTAACCCTAGCACAAGCCCTAACACTAGATCAACCCTAACTTTAAATCTAACCCTAACCCTAAATCTAAACTTCACTCTAAAAGTAGCCCTAACCCTGATGCTCATCCAAAATCTAGCCTTAACCCTACAACTAGACCTAAAACATAACTGAGCCGTAGCCTAACCTTTACCCTTAACCTAAACCAAAACCTAACACTTCACCCAGCACTAACTTTAGCCATAATTCGAGTCCTAAACCTAACACTAAAACTAACAGTGACCCAGACACTGACCCCAAATATAATTCTTGCTGTAAACATCACCCTAACCTTAACCCTAAAACTGGCACTAATTGTAACAATAGTTCATACATTAGCCATAGCTCTAACACTAACCCTAACCAAACCAAAACCTAGCCCTTATATGAGACTCTAGTTTTAAACCTAACCCTAACCCAAAACCTAGCTTTAACCTTACCACAACCCTAGCCAGAATCCTAATCATAACCTAGCCTTATCACTAGCTCTAACCATATCCATAACCATAACCCTATGGGCAAACCTAGGCCTAACCCTAACCTTATCGCTAACCCTAACCTTATTCATTAACCTAAACCTAACCTGAACCCTACACCTAACCCTATCATTACCCTAAACCTAAACCTAATGCTAATTTTAGCCCTCATCCTAAAGTTAACCTAAGCCAAACCCTATCTCTGACACTTCCCGTAATAATATACCTAGCTCTAACACTGACCCTACCCCTAAACCTAACACTTATACCAGACCTAGCCATAAACGGAAACCTAAATCTATTCCTAACGTAAAAATAGACCTGACATTTGCCCTAGCTCTAATCCTAGCCCTAACCTTAATACAAACCATAGACCTAACCCTAATCTTAACCATAACCCTAGCCCTAATTCTATCCATAACCCTACTCCTCAACTTAGCTCTAACTCTACCAAATACCCTAAACATAGCCCTAATTCTAACGCTAACCCTAGGCCTAAATCTAACCCTATGCCTAAACGTAACCCTATACATTATGCTAAACCTAACCTGAATCCTAAACCTAACCCTATCATTACCCTAACCTAAACCCTAATGCTAATTTGAGCCCTAACACTAAACTCTAACCTAAACAAAACCCTAGTCATGACCCGGACCCTAATAATACCCCTAGCTCTAAATATGACCCCTACCCTAAATCTATCCATTACACTAAACGTAACCATAAACCTAACCCTAAAACTTTCCCTAACTGTAACCCTACAACTAACATTTGCCCTAACACTAATCCTAGCCCTAAACAAAACACAAACCCTAGCCCTCATACTAGCCATTAAACTAGACTTAATCATAACTCTAACGAAACCCTAGCCCTAACCCTAATTCTAACCTTCGTCCTAGCCCTAAACCTAGCTCTAACCCCAGTATTTACACTAAACATAACCCTAAGCCCAAAACTAACCCTAGGCCTATATGTAAACATAAACCTAGCCCTATTCTTAGCCCTAATTAAGCCCTATACCTACCAAACCCTAAGCCTATCCTGAAGAATTACTCTCACTCTCACCCGAGCCCTTTCCGAAGTTCTAACCCTATTTTTATCATAACCCAAATCCTAGCTATAAACCTAGAACTAATGCTACCCATATCCTTAGCCCTAGACCTAACCCTAGATCTAAATCTAGCTCTAAATCTAACTCTAAACCCAAGATTAAACCTAACCCTAACACTAGTACTAAACCTAACACTAATCTTAAAACTAGCCCTAACCATAGCCCTAGCCCTAAAACAAAAATGAGCCATAACCCTACACCTAACCCTAAACCTAGCCCTAATTCGAGTCCAAACCCTAAACCTAAAACTACCCCTGACCTTAATTTTGACCCCAATACTAACCCTAGCTCTAAACATCACCCTAATGTTCAACCTACCCCAACACTAGACCTAGTCCTAACCCCAATCTTATAACTAGCCCCAATCATAACTCTACTGAAAATATTGGCTGTAACTCTAAACCTAACCCTAACTCTAACCAAAATTTAGCCCTAATCTGAAACCTAACCCTAGCTTTAATACTAAACCTAATCCTAACACTAGTCCTAACCCTACCCTAAATGTAGCCCTATCCCTAGGTCTAACCCTATCCTTTTCCCTAAACCAAACCAAACCCTAATGCTAACCCTAGTCTTAACCCTAATCCTATTACTAGCCCTAACCCTAACTCTCATTCTAGCTATAACCATAACTCAAACCTCACACTTACTCTGACCTTAATGGTACACGTAGGTCTAAACCTGACCCTATCCCTATACTGAATCCTAACACAAGCACTAGAAATAAACCTATTCCTAAATCTAAGCCTAAAACTAGCCCTAGACCTAAACCTAATCCTAAATCTAGCCATATCTCTACCCCTAGACATGAACAAAAACCTAGCCCTAGCCCTAATAATAAATCTTAACCTAACCCAAACACTAACCCTACCCCTAGACCTAACCCTAGTGATAATTCTGGCTTTAACTCTAAAGCTAACTCTAACCTGAACACTGTCCCTGACCCTAACATTAACTCTAGCTCAAAACAACACACTAACACTAACCCTAAACCTAACACTTGACCTAGCCATAATACTACCTCAAAAACTGGTCCTAATTGTAACCCTATTTTGTACATTAGCTGTAGCCCTAACAAAAGCCCTAACCTAACCCAAAACTTGGCCCTAACAATAACCCTAGCTTTAACTCTAACAATAACCCTAGCCATAAGCCAGTCCCTAACACTTCCCTAACCCTAGCTCTTATACTATTTGTTACCTTAAGCCAAACACTAAACCTAATGCTAACCCTAGTCCTAACCCTAATCCATAGCCTAACACAAACCCTAACCATATTACTAGTCCTAAACTTAGCCCTCATTCTAGCTCTAACCATAACGCAAACCATAAATCCTAACCCTAAAACTTATACTGACCCTATAACTAACCACAGCTATATACCTGACCCTAACCCAAACCCGAACCCTAACATTAGCCCTAATGGTAATCCTATAACTAAACCCAACCCTAACAATTGTCCTAGACCTAAACCTAATCCTAAATCTAGCCATAACTCTAGCCATAGACCATAACAACAACTTTGCCCTAGTCCTAATAATCACCCTTAATATAACCCAAACACTAACCCTACTTCTAGACCTAAATATAGTCCTAATTCTAGCAGTAACCCCAACACTCACTCTAACATGAACACTGACACTGACCCTAACATATACCTACCTCCAAAGCTCACCCTAACTCAAAACCTAAGCCTAACACTACACCTATCCATAACCCTAAACCTTAACCTAGCGCTAATCATAACACTAGCTCTTAAATACCCATGGCCCTAACCCTAGGCCTAAAATAACACAAAACCGAGCCCTAATTCTAGGCCTTATCCTAGCCCTAAGTGTATCCCTAAACTAAACATAGCCCTAACCCTACGATAACCCTCCCCTTAGACCTAACCCTAGCTCAAAGCTAAACCCTTACCCTAAACATAACCTTAGACCTATCCCAAAGCCTAACCTAAACATGGCCCTAATCCTAACCTTAACCATAGCCACAGCCATAGCTCTAATTCTATGCACTACCTAACCCTAGCCCTAATCCTAACCATAACCCTAGCCCTAACACTCTCTCTAATCCTATCCATTACCCTAAACATAATCCTAACCCTAATTCTAACCCTAGGCTTAACCCTAACACTATCACAATCTCTAAACCTGTCCATTACCCAAAAACTTACCTGTATCCTAATCCTAAGCCTATTCATAACCCTAAACCTAACTCTAACCCTAACACTAATTAAAGCCCTAAACCTAAACCTTAACCTAAACTGAACCAGAAGCCATACCCTGACCTTAATAATACATCTAGCTCTAAACTTGACCCTTACACAAAATCTAACCCTTACACTAGACCTAACCATAAACCTAAACTTAAATCTATCCCTAACTGTAACCCTAGACTTAACCCTAGACACTTACCCTAACACTTACCCTAACTCTAAAACTTATCCTAACTGAAAAACTAACCCTAACATTAGACAAAACCTAAATCTACCCATAAACATAACCCTAGCTCTTACATTACACATACACCTAACAATAACCCTAAACCTCACACACAACTTAGCCCTAATCCTAGTCCTATACCTAGACCTTAGCATAACCCAAACCCTATCCCTAGCACTAACCATAACCATAACACTGGCCCTGGCACTAACCCTACTCAAACTCTAATCCTTACCACAAACCTAATAATAGCCCTAACCCTCAACCTAATCCTAACTGTAACCATAGCACAAATCCTAGCACAAACCCTATCCATTACCTTGAACATAATCCAAACCATAATGCTAACCCAAGCCATAAGCCTAACCTTAACCCTAAATGTAGCCCACAATCTAACTCTAACCCTCACCCTAGACCTAACCCTAGCTCAAACCCTAACACTTCTGCTAAACCTAACACTAACACTAACCCTAGGCCTATCTCTAAACCTAGCCAAAACCCTAACACTAGCACTAAACTATCCATAACCCTAAACATAATCATAACCCAAATGCAAACCATAGGCCTAACCCTAATCCTGTCACTAACACTAACCCTATCTATTACTCTAAACTTAACCTGAACCCTGAACCTAACACTATCCATTACTTTAACCCTAACCCTAATGCTAATTTGAGCCCTAATCCTAAATGTTACCCTAAGCCAAACCCTACACCAGACTCTGACCATACTAATACACCTAGCTCTAAACCAGACATTTACCCTAAACTTAACTTTCCACTAGACCTAGCCATAAACCTAAAGTTAACACTATTCCTAAACATAACCCTAGACCTGACATTAGCCCTAGCTCTAATCCTAGCTCTAACCCTAACACAAACCCTAGCCCTCATCCTAGCACTAAACCTAGCCTTAAACCTAACCCGAACACTTACCCTATTCCTATAGCTAATTTTAATGCTTGTCCAAGCCCTGAACCTAGCCATTATCTCATCCCTTCACCTAAAACTAACCATAACCCTAACACTAACATTAATTCTAGCCCTAACCACAGGCCTAACCCTAACACTAAACCAAGTGCTAATTTAGCCCTAATTTAGCCTTAATCTTAAACAAATCCCTAACTCTAGCCCTGAGAATAACTCTAATCTCAAACTAGCCCTATTTCTATTTCTAAACCTGACCTAAGCCCTAAAAAATGTCTTACCCCTAAACCTGGATCAAACCCTAACCTTAAGCATAAATCTCACCCTAACACTAACCCTAGCCCTAAGACTAACTCTAACTCTGGCACTAGCCCTATTTCTAGTTCTAACACCATCTGTTATCATAACCGTAACACTAGCCCTAACTTTAGCCGTAACCGTTGCCATAGCCCTAAACCTAGATCTAGCCGTAACAATTAATATAAGATTTAACCTCACCTTACTACTAGCCCTAAGACTATTGCTAATCCCAAAAATAGCCCTAACCCTAGCCTTAGCTCTAAAAGAAAATTGAGAAATAGCCCCAACCCTAACCCTAATGTAAACGTAACCCTAGACCTGACATTAGCCCTATCCCTAATTCTTACCCTATCACTAACACAAAACCTAACCATACACCTAGCCTTAACCCTCGCCCTAATTCGAGTCCTATCCCTAATCCTAAAACTAACACTGATCCTGACTCTGACCCCAACACTAACCCTATCTCCTATAATCCCACTAAATCAAAACTTAATATAAACACTAGACCTAGTCCTAATGCTAACCCTGATATTAGCCCTAATCATAACCCCAGATCTTACATTAGCCATAGTTCTACACTAGCCCTAACCTAACCCAAAACCTAGCCCTAGTCTAGATTTAATCGGAGCCCTAACCCTAACCCTAGCCCTAGCCTTAACACTTAACCTAAACCTAACCTAAACTAAAACCTTGTCCTAACCGAAACCTAAACCAAGCCATAGCCCTATTCTTAACCATAACACTAGCCCTAAACACAGATATCATTTTATCCATTACCCTAACCATAACCCTAAGCAAATTCTAACCCTAGGACTAACCCTAACCATAGCCCTAACCTAACCATAGTCCTAGTCCTAACTGTAGCTCTAATCCTGTCCATTACCTGAACCATATCTTTAACTAAATTCTAACCCTAGGCCTAAATCTAACCCTATGCCTTACCCTAACCCTCTCCATTTTACTAAACCTAACCTGAACCCGAAACCTAACCATATCCATTACCTTAACCCTAATGCTAATTTTAGCCTTAACCCTAAAGATTAACCTAACCCATACCCTAACCCTGACTCTGACCCTAATAATACCCGTAGCTGTAAATCTTACCCCAACCCTCAACACAACCCTTACAATAGACCTGGCCATAAACCTAAACCTAAAACTATCCCTAACCATAACCCTAGAACTGATATTAGCCATAGACCTAATTCTAGTCATAAACCTAACACAAACGCTACCCCTAATCTTAGCCCTAAGCCTAGCCTTAATCCTTATCCTAACCTTAACCGGAGCCCTAACACTAATTTTATCCCATGCCCTAGCTGTAACATCATACCTTACACTAACCCTAATGCTAACCCTAACCCTAGCCCTAACTCTAGGCCAAAGTCTAACACTAATCCTAGGGCTAATCCTAGCCCTAATTTTAACTTAATCCTAAACCTAACTCTAACTCTAACTCTTGCCCTAGCCCTATCCAAAGTTCAAAACCTATCCCTTACCATAACCCAAACCTAGCCCTATCACTAGCGTCAACCCTAACTGTAACAATCAGCCTAGCCCTAAACCTGGTTGTAATCCCTAACCTTAAGCCCAAACCTCACCATAACACGAGCCCTAAACCTAATGCTAATTGGAAAAGTGGCCCTAACACTACCCTACCCCTAAAACAAAACTGAGCCATAATCCTAACCCTAACCTTTAACCTAAATCAAACACTAACCTTACATGTATCCATAAACTTAGCCCTAATTTGAGTCCTAACCCTAACCATAGAAATAACCCTGACCCTTAGTAGGACCCTAAGAGTACCACTAGCTCTAAACATTGCCATAAAACTAACCATAGAACTAGCCCTAATCAGAAAACTATTCTTTCATTAGCCATAGCCCTAATGCTAACACAAATCTTAGCCCTAATCCGAGCCCTGACTCTAACGCTACACTAACCATATCTCTAACCCTATGCCTTACCCTAAGCCAAACCCTCTCCCTAATGCTACTCTAGTCCTAAACTTAATCCTTAGCCTACACCAAACCATAATTCTATTACTAGTCCTAAACCTAGCCCTCATTCTATCTTTAAGCCTAATCCTAACTCTGACCCTTATTCTGAGCCTAACACTAACCCTATATCTAAACCTGACCATAACATTAAACCGAACCCTAACACTACCTCTACCGGTAAACCGATACCTAAACCTAACAGTAACACTAGCACTAGATCAAACCTAATCCTAAATATAGTCATAAATCTAGCCATAGCCCTAAAGAAAAACCTAGCACTAACAATAACACTTAACCTAATGTAAAGAATAAACCTATCACTAGACCAAACGCTAGTACTAATTGTGGCCCTAACCATAATACTAACCCTAACTCAACAATGACCCTTAACCTAATAGAAACTATAGCCCTAATCCTTATCCAAAACCAAACCGCAACCCTAACACTAGACTTATCCATAACCCTGACCCTAACACTAGCCATAAACATATCCTTAGGTCTTACATTACCCATAGCCCTAATGTTAGCCCTAAACATCACACAAAATTGAGTCCTTATCATAGCCCTAAACCTAGCCCTAATCATAACCCTAACCATAACCTTAGACCTAACCCTAATGGTAACCATCCCCCTAGCTCTAACCCTAACTCAAACTTTAATCCTTGGTCTAAACATAATCCTAAACCTAATCCTAACTCTAGCCCTGAATCAAACCCTAACACTCGTCCTATCCCTTACCCTAGCTCAAATGCCTACACTTACCCTAAGCCTAATCCTAACTGTAACACTAGCCCTAACCTTAGCTCTAACCCTATCCATAACCCTAAAGATAAGCCTAACCCAAATGCTATCCCTAGGCCTAACGATAACCCTTTCGCTAACACTAACCCTATCCATTTCTCTAAAACTAACATGAACCATAAGCCTAATCCTATCCATCGCCCTATCTGGAACCCTAACCCTAAAGCTAATTCAATCCTTAACTCTAAAACTTAACCTAAACAAAACCGTACTCGGACTCTGACCCTAATAATACACCTAGCTCTAAACCTGATCCCTACCCTAAACCTAACCCTTATACTAGACATAGCTATAACCTAACACTAAAACTAATACTAAACATAAACCTAAACCAAACATTAGCCCTAGCGCTAATCCTAGCCCTAACCCTAACACAAACCCTCAACTTGACCCTATCCTATCCTGAATCTTATCCCAAACCCTAACCTTACTCCTAACCCTAACTATAACCCTCACAACAGACCTCAAGCTAGATATAACCCTATCTCTTCCTGTAAACCTAATCCTAACCCTAACACTTGCACTAATCCTAACATAGTTCAAAACCTAACACTAACCCTAGCACTAATCATAACCCTAATTTAGCCCTAACCCTAAATATACCCCTAACCCTAGCCCAAAGACTAACTCGAACTCTCTCCCTAGCCCTATTTCTAGTTCTAACCGTATCCATTACCATAACCCTAACAGTAGCCCTATCCTTAGCCTTAACACTAGGCAAATCCCTAAACCTAGACCTAACCATAACAATAAATCTAAGCTTAAATTTCCCCCTATCACTAGCCCTAACACTATCACTAATCATAAAACTAGCCCTAAACTTAGGCCTATTTCTAAAACAAAACTGAGCCATAGCCCTATCCCTAATGCTAGCCTATCCTTAACTCTAGACATCACATTAGCCCTATCCATAGACCTAATCCTAGTTCTAAGCTTAGCTTTAATCCTAACCCTAATTTTAACCCTAACCCCAACCCTAATTTTATCCTTTGTCCCAGCAATAAACATAGCTGTAACATCATACCTTACCCTAACCCTAATGCTAACCCTAATCCTAGCCCTAAAATTAGGCCTAAATCTAACACTAACCCTAGCATGAATCCTAGCCCTAATTTAGCCCTAACAATAAACCTAACCCTATTCCTATCCCTAAGACTAACTCTAACTCTCGCCTAGACTTATCCCTTGCTCTAAACTTATTCCTTACCATAACCCAAATGCTAGCCCTATCCCTAGCCCCAAACTTAGCCCTAACTTTCTCCCAAGGCTTAAACCTGGATCTAAAACTAAAATTAAGTATAAATCTCAACCTAACACTAGCCCTAACCCTACTGGTCATTGGAAAACTAGTCCTAAATCTAACATAAACCTAAAACAAAACTGAGTCATAACCCTAACTTTAACCTAAACCAAACCCTAAAGCTACACCTAGCCGTAATACTAGCCCTAATTTTAGTCCTAACCCTATCCCTAGAAATAACCCAGACACTGACTCAGCCCCTAACACAAACCCTAGCTCTAAACATTGCCCTGAAGATAACACTAGAACTGACCCTAAGCAGAAACCTAGATCTTTCATTAGCCTTTATCATTAGTTCTTATCATAGGCCTAATGTTAAAACAAATTTTAGCCTAAAACCAGAAAATAAATCTATTTTTTAACTCTAATCCTAACCATAACCCTAGCCCTATACCTAAACCTAACCCTAACCCTACATTAAACCCTATCTCTTTCCCTAAGCCAAACCCTCACTCTAATGCTACCTTAGTCCTAAACTTAATCCTTAGCTTACCTCAAACCCTAATTCTATTACTAGTCCTATTCTATCCCACATTCTAGCTTTAAAACTTACCCTAACCCTGACCCTTATTCTTACCCTAACACTAACCCCAAGTCTAAACCTGACTCTAACACTAAACCAAACCCTAAAATTTCCCATACCAGGAAAACTATACTTAAACCTAATAGTAACACTAGCACTAGATAAAATCTAATCCTACATATAGTCATAAATCTAGCCCTAGTCCTAAACAAAAACCTAGCACTATCCCTAACAATAACTGTTAACCTAACTTAAAGACTAACCTTATCCCTAGACCCAAAGCTAGTTGTAATTCTGGCACTCACACTAAATCTAACCCTATCCTGAACACTGATCCTTAACACTAAACAAACTCTAGATCTAAACCTTATCCTAACCCAAAACCAAACCCTGACACTAGACATATCCATAACCCTGACCCTAAAAAAGCCATAAACATATTCCTATCTGTTATATTTCCCAAAGCCCTAATGTTAGCCCTAAACCCCATACAAAACCTAGCCCTTATGCTAGACATAAACCTAGCCCTAATCATAACCCTAAACATAACCCTAGACCTAAGCCTATCCCTACCCTCACCCAAGCTCTAAATATAGCTCAAACTCTAACCCTTAACCTAAACATAAACCTAACCCTAACCCTAGACATGACTCTAACCCTAACCCTCATCCAAGACCTAACCCTAGCTCAAATGCTAATACTTAAAATAAAACTATAGCTGACACTAACCCTTGGCCTCTCCCTAACCCTAGCCCTAATCATAAACTTATGCCTAGCCGTAACCTTAGCTCTAACACTATCCATTATCCTAAAGATGAGCCTAAATCAAAGGGTAACCCTAGGCATAATGCTAACCCTATTGCTAACACTAACCCTATCCATTACTCTTAATAAAACCTGAACCCTAAACCTAATCCAATTCATTACTCTATCCGTAACCCTAACCCAAAAGCTAATTCAATCCTTAACCCTAAAACTTAACCTAAACCAAACCCTACCTGCACTCTGACCCTAAAAATACACCTAGCTTTAAACCTGACCCTTACACTACACCTAGCCATAACCTAACCCTAAAACTAACATGAACCATAAATCTAGACCTGGCATTAGCCCTATCACTAATCCTAGCCCTAGCCCTGACACAAAACCTCATCCTAGCACTAAACATTGGCTTAATCCTAACCTTAGCCCTAACCCCAATTCTATACTTCACCCTTGCCCTAAACCTAGCTACAACCCCATCCCTTCCCCTAACCCTAACCCTAAACCTAGCCCTAAATCTAGCCCTAATTTAGCACTAACCCTAAACTTAACCCTATCCCTAGCCCTAAGACAAACTCTGAATCTTGCTCTAGCCCTATTCCTAGTTCTAACTCTATCCGTTAATAACCCTAAAACTAGCCCTAAACTTAGCCCTTAACATAGCCATAGCCCTAAACCTAGATGTAACCATAACAATAAGTCTAAGCCTAAAACTCACCATACCACTAGCGCTAACACTATCACTAATCCTAAAAATAGCCCTAGCTGTAAAACAAAACTGTGACAAAGCCCTAACCATAACCCTAACCAAACCATAATCCTAGACTTGACATTAGACCTATCCCTAATTCTTACCCTAACCCTTACACAAACCATAACCCTACACCTAGCCTTAACCCTAGCCCTTATTTGAGTCTTACCCTAACTCTGATCAGTAACACTGATGCTGACTCTGTCAGTAACACTAACCCTATCTCTAATGATCACCCTAAACCTAAACCTAATCTACACTCTAGATTTAGACATAATGCTAAAATTAACACTAGCCCTAATCATAACCCTAGTTCTAACATTAGCCCTAGTCCTAAATAGCCCTAACCTAACTCAACACCTAGACCTAAACAGAGCCCTAACTCTATCTTTAACCCTAGCACTAACTCTAACCCTAGCCCTAACACTTAACCTAAACCTAAACATAAACCTAAACCTTGTCCTAAAAATCTAACAAAACTGTAGCCCTAATTCTAACCATAATTCAGGCCTTATCCCTAGCTCTAATCTTATCCATTACCCTAACGATAACCCTAACCAATTTCTAACCCTAGGCGTAACCCTAACCATAGCTCTAACCTAACCATAACCATAGTCCTAACTGTAGCTCTATTCCAATCTATTACCCTCACCATAACACTGAATTCTACCCCAAGGCCTAAACCTAACCCTATCCCTAACCCTAAATCTGTTTATTACTCTAAATATAACCTTAAACCTCAACTTAACCATTATCCATTAACCTAACCCTAACACTAACCCGAAAGCTAATTTGAGTCCTAAGCCTAATCCTTAACCTAACACATACCCTGAACCTGACTGTGACCCTAATAATACCCCAGGCTGTAAACCTGAATCTAACCTTCAACCTAACACTTACAATAGATCTGGCCATAATCCTTACCCTAAAACTATCCCTAACCATAACCCGAGACCAGACATTATCCCTATCCCTAATATTAGCTCTAACCCTAACAAAAATCTTAGCCCTAATCCTATTCCTAAACCTAGGCTTAATCCTAATCCTAACATAAACCCTAGCCCTAACCCTAATTTTATGCTTTGCCCTAGCCCTAAATGTAGCTGTAAATCATACCTTACGCTAACCCTAATGTTAACCCTAACCCTAGCCCTAAACCTAGGCCTAAACGTACCACTAACCATAGTTCTAATCTATCACTAATTTAGCAGTAACCCTAAACCTAACACTATCCTTAGCCCTAAAATTAACTCTCTCTCCCTATCCCTATCACTAATTCTAAACCTATCTGTTACCATAACCCAAAACTTATCCCTATCCCTAGTCTCAACGCTAGCCCTAACCTTCACCCTAGCCCTAAAACTGGATATAACCCTAACCTTTAGCCTAAAGCTCACTAAACACTAGACCTAACCCGAATGCTAACCGGAAAACTAGCCCTAACAACATGCTAGTCGTAAAACAAAAAGAGCAATAACCTTAACCCTAACCCTAACCTAAACCAAATCCTAACCCTACACCTAGCTCTAAATGTACCCCTAATTCGAGTCCTAATCCTAACCCTAGAACTAACTCTGAACCTTACTCAGACCCTAACAGTAACCATAGCTCTAAACATTGACTTAACACTAACCCTAGAACTAGCCCTAATCAGAATCCCAGTTCTTTCATTAGCTGTAGCCCTATTCCAAGCTCTAAAACTAGGTTTAACCCTAAACCTAACCCTAACCCTAACCCTAACTCTACCTCTAACCCTATCCCTTACCCTAAGTCAAACCATCAACCTAATACTACCCTAGTCTTAACCATATTTTAACCTACCTCAAACCCTATCTCCATTACTAGTCCTAACCATAGCCCTCATTCTAGCTCTAACCTTAACTCTAACCCTGACCCTTATTCTGACCCTAACACTAACCCCAGGTCTTAACCTAACACTAACCATTAAGCGAACCCTAATCCTACCCCTACCGGTAAACCTATATCTAAACCTAACATTAACACTAGCACTACACCAAATCTAATCCTAAATAGAGTAATAAATATAGCCTTAGCCCTAAACAAATACCTAGCACTAGCCTAACAATAACTGTTAACCTAATGTAAAGACTAACTCTATGCCTAGACACAACGCTCGTCCGAAATCTGTCACTCACCCTAAACCTACCCTAACTCAAACAATGACCGTTACCCTAAAACAAACCCTAGCTCTAAATCTTATCCTAACCCAAAACCTAACTAGAACACTAGACTTACCCAGAACCCTAACCCTAAAATGAGCCATAAACATATCCCTAGCTCTTACATTACCCATAGCCCTAATGCTAGCCATAAACCTCACACAAAATATATCCCTTATCCTAGCCCTAAACCTAGCCCTTATTGTAACCCTAACAAGAAGCCTAGACCTAACTCCAAACCTAACCCTGGCCATAAACCTAATTCTAGCTCAAACTCTAACCTTAATCTAAACATAACCCTAGCCCTAACCCTAACTTGATCCCTGACTATAAACCTAACACTTACAATAGCCCTAATCCAAGCTCAAATGCTAACACTTACCCCAAACCTAACCCTGACACTAACCCTAGGCCTAACCCTAACCCTAGTCCTAATTCTAAACTTAATCCTACCCCTGACCTTAGCTCGAACCCTATTCATTACCCTAAAGATAAGCCTAACTTAAATGATAAACCTAGGCCTAATGCTAACACTATTGCTAATACTAACTCTATTCAGTACTCTAAACCTAACCTGAACCTTAAACCTATCAATTACCCTAATTCAAACCCTAACACTATCCCTAATGCTAATTCAAGCCTTAACCCTAAATCTTAACCTAAACCAAACCCAAATCAATCCCTGACCCTAATAATAAACTTAGCTTTAAACCTGACCCTTAACCTACACCTAGCCCCTACAATAGACCTAGCCATAAACTAACCCTGAAACTAACCATAACCATGAACCCAGACTTCACATTAACCCCAGTCCTAATCCTAGCCCTAACCTTAACACAAAACACTAGTCCTCATCTTAGGCCTTTAACTAGCCTTAATCCTAACCCAAACCCTAACTCTATCCCTATTTCTAATTTTAACCCTCGCCCTATACGTGAACTTAGGTATAACCCCATTATTTCCCCTAACCCTATCACTAGCACTAACCCTAACACTAACCATATCTCTAGCCCTAATCATACGCCTAACCCTAACACTAACCCTAGCACAAATCCTAGCCCAAATTTAGTCCTAACCCTAACTCTACCCATAACCTTGGCCTAAGACTTACTATAACTCTCGTCCTAGGCCTATTTCTTTTCTAACATTATCCATTACAATAAACCTAACACAAGCTCTAACCTTAGCCCTAACCATAGCCCTAGACCCTACTCTAGATCTAACCATGACTCTACATTTGACCCTAACCCTAAGCCCAATCCTTAACCTACCACTAGACCTAACACTATCACTAATCCTAAAACTAGCTGTAACCCGAGCCATTTCCCTTAAATGAAACCAAGCAATTGTCCTAACATTAAATGTTAACCTAAACCAAATACTAACCCAAAACCTAGCCATAATCTTCTAGCTCTAATTCATGTCTTAGTCCTAAAATTAACCCTGTACCTGACTTATATTCTAACACTAACCTTAATTCTAAATATCACAATAACCATAAAGATAGCGCTAAAACTAGATCTAGACCAAATACTAACTCTAATCATAACCTTAGTTCTTATATTAGCCATAGCCTTAACCCTAGCCCTAAACCTAACAGAAAAACTCGCCCTAATCTGGGTCCTAACCCTAGATGTAAACCTAAACCTAAACCAAGCCCTAGCCCTAACCCTAACCCTAATCCTGGCCCTAACACTAGCTCTAACTCTATCACTTACCCTAAGCCAAACCCTATCCATAATGCTAACCTTAGTCCTAATCCTAATCCATAGCCTAATCCAAACCCTAACCCTATTACTGTTCCTAACCTTAGCCCTCATTCTGGCTCTAACCCTAACGCTAATCATTACCCTAACACAAACCCTCAGTCTAAATCTGACCCTAACCCTAAACCAGACCAAAAAACTAGCCCTACCAGTAAACTTATACCTAACCTAACCCTAACACTAGCCCTAGACCTAAGTCTAATCCTAAATATAGCCATAACTCTAGACCTAGACCTAAAAAACCTGAGCCCTACCCCTAACATAATCCTTAAAATAAAGCAAACACTAACCCTATCCCTAGACATGAACATAGTCAAAATCTGGCTTTCACCCTCAACCTAACTCTAACCTGAACACTGACTCTAACTCCAATACTAAACCTAGCTCTAAACCTGAACCTAACCCAAACCTAAACCTAACACTAGACATAGTTAAAACCATAACCCTAAAACTAGTTTTAATCAGAACCCTAGATCTTACATTACACATAGTCTTAACCCTGGGCCTAAACCTAACATAAAACCTAGCCCTATTCTGAGGCCTAATCCTAAACTAAGCATATCATAATCCTAAATTTAGCCCTAATCCTAACCCTCACCTTAGACATAACCCTAGTTCAAAGCCTAACCCTTAGTGTAAACATAACCCGAATCCTATTTGTAAACATAAACCTAACCCTAGCCCTAATCCTAAACTTAACCCTACTACTAACCCTAGCTCTATACCTAACATTACCCTAACCCAAACCCTAACCCTAATAATAACCTTAGCCCTAAACCTAACCCTATCCCTAACTCGAATCTTATATCAAACCCTCAACTAAACCCTAAACCTAACCCTTGACATATACTTAACTCTAAACCTTACCATAAATCAAAACTAAACCTATCCCTGAACATAAATTTAACCATAACCTAAACTTAACCCTAAACCAAATCTTAAATCTAATCCAAAACATTACTTTAAAACTACACTTACCCATAATTAAAACCCTAGCCCTAACCATAACCATAACCATAACCATAACCTAGACCTAATACTAAATCTAACACTACCCCTAGCCCTTGCCGTAGCTTAAACCCTAACCCTTACACTAACCCTAACCCTAGCCCTAGCCCTAATCATAACCCTAACATTAGCCCTAACCCTAATATTAAACATAGCCCTAATCCTAGCCCTAATATAGCCCTATTCCTAACCCTAACCATTACCCTAGATTTAAGGCTAACTATAATTCAAACACAAGAACTATCCCTACTTCTAACCCTATACCTTACTGTAACCCTTACCAAGGCCCTAACGCTAGTCATAACCCTTGCCCTAGCACTAAAAATCGAAACATATCTCTAAAACTAACCCTATACCTTACCGTAAACCTAACCCAAGCCCTAATTCTACTCATAATACTTAGAGCTAGCACTAACATATCTCTAAAACTAACCCTAAACCGAGGCCTCAGCCTAACCCTGAAATTAGCTTTAACCCTAATACTATTCCTAAAATTAGCCCTAACCCTAGACCTAGCCCTAAATCAAAACTGAGCTATACCCCTAACATTAACCCTTACCCTAGAACAAACCCTAACCCTACACCAGCCTAAACTTAGCCCTAATTTGAAACCTAACCCTAACCCTAAACCTAACCATGACCATGACTCATATCCAAACACTTAACCTAGCTCTAAATATCAACCTAACCTTAAACCTAACCCTAACACTAGGCCTAGCCCTAAACTTAACCCTAAAACTAACACTAATCATAACCCTATTTCTTACAATAGCCATAACCATAACACTAGCCCTAACCCTAATACAAAACTACCCTAATCCAAACCCTAACATGAGCTTTAACCCTAATCCTAACTCTAACCCTAATCCTAACTTTGCTCTTACCCTACTGCTTATATTAAGCCAAACCCTCACCCTAATACTAACTGTATTCTTAGCACTAATCCTTAGCCTAACCAAAACCTAACTCTATAGTCCTAACCCTAGCCTTCATTCTAGATCTAACCATAACCCAAACCCTAACCCTGTCCCTGACCATTATTCTGACCCTAACACTAATCTTAACTCTAAATCTAAACCTAACCCTAAACCGAACCCTAACACTAGCCCTACTGGTAAACTGATATTTAAACCTAACCCTAACACTAGCCCTAGACCCAACCCTAATCCTTTATCTAGCCATAACTATAGCTCTAGACCTAAAGACAAACTATACCTAGTTTTAACAATAACCCTTAACCTAACCCAAACTCTAACCCTACCTCTAGACCTAACCCTAGTCCTAATTCTGTCTTTAATCCTAACCATTAACCTACCCAAACACTTTCCCTGACACTAACACTAACCCTAGCTCCAAACTTCACCCTAACCCTAAAACTAACCCTAAAACTACACATAGCCCTTACATTAACCATAAAACTAGTCTTAATCATTACACTCGTTCTTACATTAGCCATAGCCCTACCCTATCACAAAAACGTGCCCTAATCCAACCCTACCTTACCTTTAACCCTAAAGCTAACCCTAACAATAACCCTAGCCCTAACTATAACCCTAAACCTAACCCTAGACCTAATCCTAACCATCACCCTAGCTCTAACACTATTCATTACCCTAAGACAGCTTTAATCCTTATGCTAACCCTAGGCGGAACCCTAATCCTAGCACTATACTTAATCCTATCTATTAACCTAAATGTAACCTGAACCCTAAACCTGTCTCATTACCCAATCCCTAGACATATGACTAATTTGAGCTCTAAACCTAAACCTTAACCTAAACCCAACCTTAAACTTGACCCTGACTCTAATAATACCCATAGCTCTAAACCTGACCCTAACAAGAAACCTAATCTTTACCATAGACCTAGCCATAAAACTAACCCTAAAACATTCCCTAACCATACCCAAGCCCTGATACTAGCCCTAGCTCTAATGTAGCCCTAACCCTAATACAAAACAGCCCACATCCTAGCAAGGAACCTCACCTTAATCATAACCCTAACCCTAACGATAACGCTAACCTTAACCCTAATTCTCACCCTAGTCCTAAAACTAGCTATATTCCCATCCTTTACCCTAAACCTAAACTAAACAAAACATATCACTAACCCTAGCCCTAACCCTAGGCCTAACACTAACACTAACCCTAGCCCTAATTCAAGCCTTAATTTAGCGTATCCATAACCCTAACCCTAGCCCTAAGACTTACTATAACTCTCATACTAGCCCTATACCTAGTTCTCACCCTTTCGTTAACCATCACCATATTCCTAGCCCTAAACGTAGCCCTACCCTAGACCTATACTTAGTTAGCCCTATCACAAAACCTAGATCTAAACCTAACTCTAAATTTAACACTAACCCTAAGACTAAACCTAACCATAACTCTACTCTTATCCCTAATCCTTATCCTAAGACTAAATCTCACACTTATACTAGCCCTAACCCTAAGACTAATAATAAAACTAACCCTAACCCTACACCTAGCCCTAAAACAAAACCAAGTCATAGCCCTAACCTTAACCCTTAACCTAAAGCAAATCCTAACCCTACACCTAGCCCTATCCCTATACCTAATTATAGTCTAACCCTTACCTGAAAACTAACACTGACCCTGACTCTGACCCTAACACTAAACATGAGTCTAAACATCATCATCACGATAAACCTAACCTTAACGCTAGACCTAGACCAAACTCTAACTCTATAACCAGCTGTAATCATAAACCTACTTCATACATTAGTGGTAGCGTTAACCCTAGCCCTAACCTAACCCAACACCTAGCCTTAATCTGAGTCCTAAATCTAACTTTAACCCTAAAATTCAACCTAAACCTAACCCAAACCCTAGCCCTAATCCTATACAGAACCCTAGCCCTAACTTTAGGGCTAACCCCATCCATTACCCTAATGATAACCCTAACCCTTCTGATAACCCTAGGCCTAACCCTAATACTCTACATTACACTAAACCAAACCTAAAACCTAAACCTAACACTGTCATTACCCTAACACTAAATCTAACACTAATTTGAGCCCTGCACATAAACACTAACTTAATCCAAACCATAATCCTGACCCTGATTCTAAAAATAACCCTAGATCTAAACCTGACCCTAACCAAAAACCTATCCCTTACACATGACCAAGACATAAACCTAACACTCAATATATCCCTAACTGTAACCCTAGACCTGACATTAGCCATAGCCCTAATACTATCCCTAACCCTAAAACAAATCCTTGTCCTCTTTGAGCCCTAAACGCCTTAATCATAACCCTAACCCTAACCTTAGTTCTAACCCTAATACTAACACTCGACATCGTCCTAAACCTACCTATAACCACATACTTTACCCTAAATTAAAACCTAAATCTAACCCTAACCCTAGTGGTAATCCTTGCCTTATCCTTAGCCCTAGCACTAATCCTAGATCAAAATTTAACTCTAAATCTAACCCTAACTTGATGCCTAAGCCTAATCCTAAAATAAGCCCTAACCCTAGCCCTGACATAACACTAGCCATAATTTAGCCTTATCCCTAAACCTAACCCTAACCCTAGCCCTATGACTAACTCTCTGATACTAGCCTTATCACTCATTATAACCGTATCCCTTACCGTAAACCTAACCCTAGCCCTAAACCTAGTGCTAATCCTTTCCCAATCCTTATCCCTAGCACTAACCTTAGGCAAAATGTAACTTTAAAACTAGCCCTAAACCGAAGCCTAAGCCAAAACCTAACACTAGCCCAAACCATAACACTAATTCTAAAATGAGCCCTAATGCTGGCCCTAGCACTAAAATAAAACCGAGCCATAGCTCTAACACTAAACATTAACATAAACCAAAACCTAACCTTACACCTAGACCTAAACCTAGACTTATTTGAGTTGGAAGCTGAACCCTAACACTAACCCTGAACCTGACACTGACCCTAACACTTCTAGCTCTAAACATCACCCTAACAATAAACCTAACCCTTACACTAAACCTAGCAATAAAACCCTAAAACTAGCTCTATTTTAAACCTAGTACTTACATTAGCTGAAACCCTAAACCTAGCCCTAACATAACCCAACACCTAGCCCTAATCAGAGCCCTAACCCTAGATTTAAACCGAGCTTTAAATCTAACTTTAACCCTAACCATAACTCGAACCATAGATCTAAATCCATCCCTTACCCTAAGCGAAACCCTAGACTTATCTCTAGTCTTTAGACAAACCAAAATCCTAACCCTATAAATAGTCCTAACCCTAACCTTTGTTTTAGCTCTAACACTATGCCAACCCTAACCCTAACCCTGATCCTTATTCTGACCCTAACACTAAACCTAGGTCTAACCATCATCCCTACCCTAACCTAAAATTTATCATAATCCTATCCCTAGACCTAACTCTGAACCTAACTCTCAGCCTAGCCCTAACCATAGCTCAGAACCTAACCCTTTTGCTAAACATAACCCTAAACCTAATCCTAGTTCTAACCCTCACCTTAACCCTAACGCAAGATCTAATTTTAACCATAACACTAGCCCTAAACGTAACTCTAACTGTATCCATTAACTTAAACCTAACCCTTACCATAATGCTAACCCTAGGCTTAACCCTAACCTTTTCACTTTCCCCAAACCTATCAATTACCCTAACCTACCCTGAACCCTAAACCTAATCCAATTATTATACTAACCCTAACCCGAATGCTAATTTGAGCCCTATCACTAATCTCAAAATTAAACCAAACCGTAATACTAACCATGACCCAAATAATTCCCCTATATATATACCTGACTCTTACCCTAAATAATCCTTACACGAGACTTAGCCATAAACCTAAACCTAAAACTCTTCCTAACCTTAACCCTAGACGTGATATTAACCCTAGCCATAATTCTAACCCTAACCCTAACACAAACCCTAGCCCTTATCCTAGACCTAAACATACCCTAGGCCTAACTCTAACACTAACCCTAGCCCTAATCTTAGCTCTAATTTAGGCCTATCCCTATCCCTAACCCTAACCCTAGCCCAAAGACTATCTCTAACTCTCACCCTAACCCTAAACCTAATTCCAAACCTATCCCTTAGTAGAACCGTAATCCTAGCACTAACCCTTGGTCTAACCCTAGCCTTAATCATGGCCCAGGCCATAACCCTAGATCTAACCCTAACTCTTAATCTAACCCTAAAGCTAAACCTAAACCTAAACCTAACCCTAGACCTAACACTAATGCTAATCCTAAAACTTGCCCTAACAGTAGCCCTAGCCCTAAAAAATATACCGAGCCATAGCCATAACCATAACCTTATCCTAAGAAAAACCCTAACCCTACACCTAGCCCTAACCATAACTTAAGTGTAGTCCTAAACCTAACCCGAAAACTAACCCTGACCCAGACTCTTACCCTAACAAAAACCCTGGCTCTAAACATCATCATCACCATAGAGTAAACCTCAACCTAACACTAGACGTAGCCCTAACCCTAACCCTATAACTAGTGCTAATCATAACCCTAATTCATATATTAGCTATAGCCATAACCCTAGCCCTAACCTAACCCTAACCGATTAGTAAATCTAGATTTAACCCTAAACTTAAACCTAATGTTAACCCAAAACTAGCCCAAACCTAGGCCTAACCATAACATTATCCATTACATTAAACCAAGCCCTAAAACAAACCCTGTCATTACCCTAAACCAAAACCCTAAACTAACCCAAACCCTAACCATGACCCTGACCCTAAAAATAACTCTAGATATAAACCTGAATCTTACCCTAAACCTAATCCTTACACTGGACCAAGACATAAACCTAACACTAAATCTAGCCCTAAATATAACCCTATACTTGACATTAGTCCTAGCCCTAATACTATCCCTAACCCTAACACAAACCCCAAACCTCATCCTATCCATAAGCCTAGACTTAATCATAACCCTAACACTAACTCTAGCCCTAACAATAATACTAACCCTTGCAGTAGCCCTAAACCTAACCAAAACCACATCATTTAAACTAAACGTAACTATAACTCTTACCTTAATCCTTTTCATCACAATTGACTATCCTTAGCCATAGCTTTAAAACTAGATCGAAACCTGACTTTAAATCTAACACTAACTCGATGCCTAAGCATAAAACTAACCCTAACCCTGATGCTAATTCTAAAACTAGCTCTAACTCAAGCCCTAACACTAACCCTAGCCATAATTTAGCCCTAACCCTAACCCTAACCCTAAGACTACTACTATGACTAATTCTAATTCTCTCCGTAGCCATATCCTTAGTTTTACCACTTGCCATAGCCATAATTCTACCCCTAAAATTAACAAAAAACAAACCCATAACCCTAACCCTAACCCTAGCCCTAATTCTATACATAACCCTAGCCCTAAATTGACTGCTAACCCTATCAATTACCATAAACATAACCCTAAGTATAATGCTAACCCTAGGCCTAAATCTAACCTTATCCATAATCATAACCCTATCCATTATGCTAAATCTAACCTAAACCCTAAACCAAACCCTATCATTACCCTAACCCCAAACCTAAGGGTAATTCGAGCCCTAAACCTAAACCCTAACCTAAACAAAACCCTTAACCTGACCCTGACTATAACAATACCCCTAGTTCTAAATGTGATCAGTACCCGAAACCTAACACTTACACTAAACATAGCCAAAAACCTAACCCTAAAACTATCCCTCACCATAACCATAGTCCTGACATTCGCCCTAACACTAATACTAGCCCTAACTTAACACAAACCCTAGCCCTCTTCCTAGCCCTCAACCTAGCCTTAATCATAACTCAAATGAAAACCTAGCCCTAACCCTAATTCTAAATTTCACCCTATTCCTAGCCCTAACTCTAACACCATCATTTACACGAAACCTAACCCTAAGCCTTAACTAATCCTAGGCCAAAATATAAGCATAAACTTTGCGCTATTCCTAGTCCTAATTAAGGCCTATACCTAACCAAACACTAAGCTTAGCTGTAATACTAACTCTCACTCTCACCCTAGCCCTATTCCTAGTTCTAAACCTATCTCTTACCATAACCCTAATCCTAGCCACGTCCTAACGGTAGCCCTATCCTTAGCCCTAGACCTAACCCTAGATTTAATTCTAAATCAAAATCTAACTTTAAACCTAAGCCTAAACCTAAACCTAACACTAGCCCTAAACCTACTGCTTAGCCTAAAATTAGCCCTAACCATAGACATAGCCTTAAAACAAAACCGAGCCATAGCCCTAACTTTAAATCTTAACCTAAACCAAAACCTAACCCTACTCCTAGCCCTAACCTTGGCCCTAATTCAAGTCCAAGCCCTAACTCTAAAACTACTCTGACCTTGAATTTGAACCTAATACTAACCCTAGCTCTAAATGTTATACCTAACACTAACACTAGACCTAATACTAACTCTAATCTTATAACTAGCGCAAATCCTAACCCTAGACCATACATTGGTGATAAATCTAAAACTAGCTCTAACTCTTACCAAAACCTAGCCTTAACGCAAGACCTAACCCTAGCTTTAACCCTAAACCTAAACCAAACACTAGCCCTAATCCTAACCCTAAACATAGCCCTAATCCTAGCTCTAATCCTATCCCTTACCCTAAGCTAAACCTAACCCTAATGCTTATCCCAGGCCTAACCCTAATCCTTAGCCAAACCCCAAACCCTCACCCTATTACTAGTCCTAACCCTAGCCATCATTTTAGCTCTAACCATAACCCAAACCATCAAACTAACCTTGACACTTATTCTGACCCTAACAGTAACCGTATATCTAAACCTGACCCTAACCATAAAACGAACCCTAATATTAGCACTAGCAATAAACCTATACCTAAACCTAACCCTAACACTAGCCCTAGACCTAAACCTAATCCTAACTCTAGCCATATCTCCAGCCCTAACCTAAACAAAAACGAGTGCTAGCAATAATGATAAACCTTAACCTAACACAAACAAAAAACCTACCCTTAGACCTAACTCTAGTGATAATTCTGGGTTTAACCCTAACCCTAATTATAAACCAAACACAGACCCTGACCCTAACACTAACCCTAGCTCTAAACATCACGCTAACACTAACCCTAACCCTAACACTGGATCCAGTTGTAACACTTACCCAAAAGTAGCCCTACACATAACCCTGGTTTATACATTAGTTGTAGGCCTTACACTACCCCCAACCTAACCCAAAACCTGGCCCTAATCTGAGGGCTAACTGTAGTTTTAACCCTAACCCTAAAACTAGCACTAATCCATACCCTAACCCTAAATCTAACAATAGCTTTAACCCTATCCATTACCTTAAGCTAAACGCTAAACCTAATGGTAACCCTAGTTCTAACCCTAATCCTTAGCCTAACCCAAACCCTAACACTATGACTAGTTCTAACCCTAACCTTCGTTCTAGCTCTAAACCTAACCCAAACCCAAACTCTAACCCTGACACTTATTCTGAACCTAACACTAACCACAGGTATAAACCTGACCCTAACCCGAAACTGAAACCTAATCCTAGACTTAAACCTAAACTGGTAATCCTATACTTAAACCTCAACCTAACACTAGCCCTAGACATAAATCTAATCCTAAATATAGCCATATCTGTAGCCCTTGACCTGAACAACAATCTAGCCCTAGCCCTAAAACTAACCCTTAACCTAACCCAAATACTAATCCTACCCCTAGACCCAACACTAGTCCTAATTCTGTCACTAACCCCAACACTAATTCTAACCTAACACTGGCCCTGACTCTAACATAATCCTAGCTTCAAAGCTCACACTAACGTCCAAACCTAATCCTAACACTAGACCTAGCCATAACCCTAACCCTAAAACTAGCCCTAATCATAACCCTAGCTCTTACATTACCCATGGCCCCAACCCTAGGCCTAAACTAACACAAAACTTTGCCCTAATCCTAGGCCTGAACATAGCCCTGAGTGTATCCCTAAACACACCCCTAGCTCTTACCCTGATTCTAAGCCTCACTTTAGATGTAACCTTTGCTGAAAGCCTAAACTTTACCCTTAACATAACCCTAGCCCTATCCCAAACCCTAACCTAACACTAGCCCTAATCCTAACCTTAACCAGAGCCGTAACCACAGCTCTAATTATATCTACTACACTAATCCATGCCCTAATCCTAACCATAACCCTAGCCCGAACCATAGCTCTAATTCTATCCATTACCCTAACCATAATCCTAACCCTAATGCTAACTCTAGACTAACCCCAACCCTATTGCAATCCCTAAACCTATACACTACCCTAAAACTAACCTGAACCTTAATCTAAGCCTATTCATTACCCTAACCCTAACTCTAACCTTAATGCTAATTTGAGCCCTAAATCTAAACCTTAACTTAAACCAAACCTTAAGCCATACACTGACCCTAATAATACACATAGCTGTAAACTGAACCTTACCTTAAATCTAACCCTTACACTAGACCTAACCATAAACGTAACCCAAAACGTATCCCTAAATGTAACCCTAGACCTGACATTACTCCTAGCCCTAATCCTAGCCCTAAAACTAACACGAACACTAGCTCTCATCCTGGCCCAAAACATAGCCTTAATCATAACCTAACCCTAACTCTAACCCTTTCCCTAGAACTAAACCTAGTTATAACACCACCACTTTCCCAAACCTAAAAGACACCTAACCCTAAAACTAATCCTATCCCTAACCTTAACCCTAAGACAAAACCCTAACACTAACCCTAGCCCTAATCCTAAACCTAACCCTAATCCTAGCTTTAAGACAAACTATAACTCTCGCCCTAGCCCTAATTCTAACCCTATCACTTAACATAATCTTATTCTTAGCAATAGCCTAGAATAACCCTAGCCCTAACCTTACACCTTGCCCTAACCCTAGATCTAAACCTAACTCTAAATGTAACCCTAATTCTATACATAAACCTAACCCTAAAACTAGCCCTAACCCCAACGCTAATCCTAAAACTAGCCCTAACCATAGGCTTAGACCTAAAATGAAACTGAGCCATAACACTAAACTTAAACTTTTAAATAAACCAAAAATAACCTTATATCTAGCCCTAAGCCTATCCCTAATTTGAGTCCTAATCTCAACCATAAAACTAAACCTAAAACTGTCTCTGACATTAACACTAACCCTACCTGTAAACATCACCCTAAACCTGAACCTTAACCTAACCTAGACCTGGTCCTAACCCTAATTCTAAAACTAGTTCTAATCATTACCCTAGATCATACACTAGCTGTAACCTTAAACCTAATGCTAACACAAACCTAGCCCAAATCTGATACCTAACCCTAGCTTTCACCCTAACCATAACCCTAAAACGAGCCCTAACCTGAACCCGAAACCTAGCTCTAATTCTAGCTCTAACATTATCCTCTACCTTAGACAAACCCCAACCCTAATGCTAACCCTAGTCCCAAAACTAATCCTTAGTCTAACCCAAACCCTAACCCTATTACTACTTTTAATGCTAGCCCGCATTCTTGTTATAATAATAACCTAAATTCTAACCCTACCCCTGACACTTATTCTGACCCTGAACCTAAACAAAACCCTAACACTAGCCCTACCCATAAACCTATATCTAAACCCAACTCTTACACTAGCCCTAGATTAAACCTAATCCTAAATCTGGCCATATTTTAACCAAGACCTAAACAAAAAACTAGCCCTAGCTCTAATGATAAACCTTAATCTAAGCCAAACACTAACCTTATGTCTAGACCTAATGAATCCTAATTCTGGCTATAGCCCTAACCCTAACCCTAATCCAAAAACAGACCCTGAAACTAACACTAACTCAAGCTATAAAACTGACACTAACCGAAACATAAACCTAACACTAGAACTAGCCATAAACGTAAATATAACCCTTACATTACCATAGCAGTAAAACTAGCTCTAAACTTAACACAAAACCTAGCTCTAAACCTAACATTAAATCTAGACCAAAGTGTAACCCTAACACTAACCTAAGCTTATCCCTTAACCCTAAGCCTAATCCTCACGTTAAGCCTAACCCTCGCCTTAGACCTAACCCTAGATAAAACCCCAAACCGAACCCTAAACATAACCCTAGGCCTATCCCTAAACCTAATCCTAATCCTAGACCAAATCATAATGTTAACACTAGCCCTAATACTATCTATAAAATTATCCATTACCCTAAACCGAACCTTAACCCTAATGATAACACTAGCTCTAAACCTAATTGTAAACCTAATCCTAGACCTAACCCTAATCCTAACACTCACCATAGCCTTAACCCTAGTCAAAACCCTAACCCTTACTCTAACACTAACCCTAGCCCAAACCTAACACTAACCCTAAAGTTAAAACAACCCCTAATCCTAACCTGACATCTAACCCTATCCATTACCCTAACTCAAATGATAATCTTAGCCCTAACATTAACACTAACTTTAAACCTAAAACCCTAAACCTTACTCTAACACTAACCCTAGCCCAAAACCTAACACTAACCCTAAAGGTAAAACTACCCCTAACCCTAACCCGACATCTAACCCAATCCATTAACCTAACTCTAAAAATAACCTTAGTCCTAACCCCAACACTAACACTAACCTTAACCATAAATCTAAACCTAGACATAATCCTAAACCTAACCCTCACCCTAGCACTAACCTGAGCTCAAAACCTAACTTGTATCCTAAAACTAAACCAAACCCTAACCCTAGCCCTAGCCCTAACCCTAACTCTAGCCCTAATCCTATTCAAAACCCTAGCCCTAACCCTAGCTCCAATGCTATTCATTACCCTAACAATAAAGCTAACACAAATGCTAACCATAGGCCTAACCCTAACTCTATCACTAACCCTAACCCTACAAATTACCCTAAACTTAACCTCAATTCTAAACCTAAACCTATCCATAAACCTATCCCTAATTCTAACCCTAATGCTAATTTGAGCCCTAACCCTAATAATTAACATAACACAATCCCAAAACCTGACTCTGACCCTAGAAATACACCTTACTCTGAACCTGGCCCTTACCCTAAACCTAACATTAGACCTAGCCATGAACCTAACCCTATAACTATCCCTAGCCATAACCCTAAACCTGAAATTATCCCTATCCCTAAAATGCTCTATCACTAACACAAACTCTAGCCCTCATTCTAACCCCAAATCTAGCCTTAATTCTAACACAAACCTAACCCTAGACCTAAACCTAATTCTAATCATCGCCCTAGCCCTAAACCTAGCTATAACCCCATCCCTTCCTCTAAGCCTAACCCTAAATCTAATCTTAAACATAGCCCTAACCCTAGACCTAACCCTAACACCAATCCTAGACATGTTCCTAGCCCTAAAATTAACCCTAACCCTAGCCTTAAGACTAACTCTATCACCCTAGCTCTATTCCTAGTTCTAACCCTATCCCTTACCATAACACAAACACTAGACCTAACCTTAGCCCTAAACATAGCCATAGCCCTAACCCTAGAATTAACCATAACTTTAAACATACCCCTAAGCCTAAACTCACCCTATCACTAGCAATAACACTAACATTAATTGGAAAACTACACTTAACATTATCCTTAGCCCAAAAACATAACGAGCCATAGCAATAACTCTAACCCTTAACCTAAACCAAATCCTAACCCTACATCTAGCCCTAAGCCTACCCCTAATTCGAGTCCTATACCCAACCCTAAAACTAACCCTGACCCTGACTCTGAACCTAACACTAACCCTAGCTCAAAATATCACCCTAAACTTAAACCTACCATAAAACTAGACTTAGCCCTAACCCTAACCCTAAAATAGCCCAAACCATAACCCTAATTCTTACATTAGTGGTATCCCTAACACTAGACTTAATGTTACCAAAAATGTACCCTATGCGAGCCCTATCCCAGCTTTAACCCTAACTCTAGACCTAAACTAAGTCCTAACTCTTACCCTAAACCACCCTAACTTTAATCCTTGCACTAACCCTAAACCTAACACTAACTCTAACACTAACACTAACCATAACCCTAGCCCTAACACTAGCTCTAACCCTATCCATTACCCTAACCCTAACCTTAATCCTAACCCTAATGCTAACCCTAGGCCTAACACTAACACATTCACTAACCCTACCTATCCATTACCCTAAACATAACCCTAACCATAAACCTAACCAAACACAAAACATAGATGTAACACTAACCCTAAAAATAGACCTAATTGTAAGCCTAGTTCTTACATTAGCCGTGGCCCTGAAACTAACACAAAACCTAGCCTAGCCTTAATCTAAACTCTAACCCTAGTTTTAACCCTAACCCTAAACCTAACCCTAGCCCTAATCCTAACCCTAAACCTAGCCCTAACACTAGCGCTAACCCTATCCTTTTCCCTAAGCCATACTCTAACCCTAAAGGTACCCTAGTCCTAAACTTAATTCTTAGCCTAACCCTAAACATAACTCTATTATTAGTCCGAACCCTAATCCTCAATGTAGCTTTATCACTATTCCAAACCCTAACCCTAAACCTGACTCTTATTCTGACCCTAACACTAACCATAGGTCTAAACCTGACCCTAACCCTAACTGACCCCTAACATTCGCACTACCTGTAAACCTATAACTAAACCTTACCCTAACAGTAGACCTAGACCTACACTTAATCCTTTAATTAGTGATATCTCTAGGCCTAGCCCTAAATGAAAACTTAGTGGTAGCCCTAATAATAACCCTTAACCTAACACAAACACTAACCCTACCCCTAGACCAAACCCTAGTCTTAATGCTGGCCCTAACAATAAACCTAACCCTAAACTGAACACTGACCAAACAAAAACCCTAGCTCTAACTTATCCTAACAAAACACATATCCCTGTCACTAGACCTAGCCATATCACTAACACTGAAACTAGCCATCACCATATGCCAAAACCTACCTCTAACTCTATCCATTAACCTAACCTTAACCCTAGCCCTAACAATCACACTGACTCTAAACCTAAACCTCGTCCTAGTCCAATAACTAGATCAATCCCTAACCCT
>NW_026007324.1:0-4204 GCF_001458135.2 Marmota marmota marmota
ACATACACTAGTATGGCAGTAGGTAAAAAAGTGGATGTGTAACCGATGTGAATCTGCATTATGTATATAGGGTAAAAATGGGAGTTCATAATCCGCTTGAATCAAATGTATGAAATATGATATGTCAAGAACTTTGTAATGTTTTGAACAACTAATAAAAAAATAAATATTGGTGAAAATGTGGAGAAATTGGAACACTTTGTTCTCTTTGTATGAATATAAAATACAACAGCCACTGTGGAAAACAGTATAGCAATTCATCAAAAAAATTGATAGCTGGGTGTGGTGGCGCACACCTGTAATCCCAGCTGAGACAGGAGGATATCGAGTTCAAAGCCAGCCTCAGCAATAGCAAGACACTAAGCAACTCAGTGAGATCTTGTCTCTAAATAAGATACAAAATAGGGCTGGGGATGAGGCTCACTAGTTGAGTGCCCCTGAGTTCAATCCCAGTGCCCCCCCGCAAAAAAAGTTGGAAATAGAATTATTATATGATACAGTAATGCTACTTCTGGATGAAAAGATGCAAAGAATTGAAAGCAGATATTTGTATACCTATGTTCCTAGAAACACGATTCACAACAACCAAGAGGCAGAAGCAACCCAATTGTCCATTCATGATGTCCAATGGATAAAAAAATGTGGTATAGACATACAATGAAATATTATTCAAATATTATTTGAAATGGAAGGCAATCTTGACATGTATAAGAACATGGGTGAACCTTCAAGGCATTATGTTAAGTGAGACAAGCCAGTCACAAAAGGGCAAATACTGTTTGATTTCACTTATTTTAGGACCTAGAGTAGTCAAATTCATAGAGACAGAATGGTGGTTGTTAGGGGTTGACAGCAGGAGGAATGGGAAATTATTGTTTAATGGGTACAGAGTTTTAGTTTTGCAAGATGAAAAGAGTTCTGGAGATAGAAGGTAGTGATGGTTGCTCAACAATGTGAATGTACTGAATACTAGGAAACTATGTTCTTAAAATGATTAAACGGAAATTTTATATGACATGTGCTTTACTACACAATTTTAAAAAATAAAATTAAGCCTTTCAATAAAAATTTCTGTTGAACGTTATGTGAAAATGTTAGGTGCTATACTCTGATTATATTATAAACCAATTCCTTAAGACTTAGAGAAACTCTATCCTTAGTTATGGAGTTTTTTAAAACCTATTTTGCAGTTACAGATTCCACTATTTGATATTATGTGCAATAGAAGAAATAAAGGTAAATTTGAAGATGCAGGTTATTTTTTTTACCAAACATAAGTATGATTTTATATTGTAATATACTTATTGCCCCAAAATACAATCTAGGCATTCAAACTTGATTTATTTTGTTATTTCTCAGACAAAGCTGTTGCCGGATTACACAGCCATAAAGAGTTTTGCAAAAATATAATGATTTAAAATAAGGATAATAATAGTTATGGATATTTAACAAGAAAGGTGGAGTCTGTAATCAGAAGATTTAATGTTCCAAATGACAATGAATCTGGGAAACAGTAAAGCAGAAAGATATGGTAGTAATCATAGCATTTATGCTTTGGTCAGAGAATTGAATTCAGCAGTTGAAGAATATTTCAGAACACAGACGATATATAAATCAGAGATGGAGGAGAGGAAAGGCCCTTTGGGTGATATGAAAAGGTAGCCAGGGATTAGAACTCTCAGGGTACAAAGGGAACCTATCTAGGTTCCCAATTTTACTATTGAGGGAAGGAGATGCTGAACATTCAAACTATATGTTAAAGGCCTAGGGAAACAAAGCCATGGGCATGAAAATCCAACATCTTCCTTAGAAAATGTTCATAGAAAAACTTTTCAAAAAATCTGAGCCCTCTCAGTATAGCTCATCTACTGGGGAACTAACTAAATGTTATAAAACTCTTGCCTGTGTTCATAGTCTTAGGGATAAAGTGAAGGAAGGATAGCAAACAGTGAATTGCTTAGAGACACATTTACAAAATCATCAATCTTTCCCTATTTTTGGCAGAGTCAATGCTATTCTTTTAAAATACTAGCTGGCAAAAGAAATGTCTTATGAAGTGTATATTTGGGCACATGGATTTATTGTAGGACCTGACCAAGTGGTGTTTGCTTCTCATGTCTGCTTAACTGATAGAGTAAATATAGATGCGGACATGGATGTAAATAGAAAAGCCTTAAGGATAGGGGTTGAGTAACAAAAAAATACAATTCTTTTTTTTAATTGATTTTTTAAAAAATAAATGACAGCAGAATGCATTACAGTTCTTATTACACATATACAGCTCAATTTTTCATATCTCTGGTTGTATATAAAGTATGTTGACACCAATTTGTGTCTTCATACATGTAGTTTGGATAATAATGTCTATCATATTCCACCATCCTTGCTAATATCCTGCCCCCTCCTTTTCCCTCCCACCCCTCTTCCCTATCTAGAATTTATCTATTCCTCTCATGTTCCCCCTCCCTACCCCACTATGAGTCAGCCTCCTTATATCAGAGAAAACATTCAGCATTTGTTTTTTGGGGATTGGCTAACTTCACTTAGCATTAGCTTCTCCAGCTCTATCCATTTACCTGCAAATGCCATGATTTTATTCTTTTATTGCTGAGTAAAATTTCATTGTATATATATACCACATTTTTTGTATCCATTCATCTACTGAAGGGCATCTAAATTGGTTCCACAGTTTAGCTATAGTGAATTGTGCTGCTATAAACATTGATGTAGCTGTGTCCTTGTGGTATGCTGTTTTTATGTCTTTTGGGTATACACTGAGGAGAGGGATAGCTAGGTCAAATGGTGGTTGCATTCCCAGATTCCCAAGGAATCTCCATACTGCTTTCCATATTGGCTGCACCAATTTGCAGTTCCACCAGCAATGTATGAGTGTGCCTTTTCCCCCCATCGTCGCCAATATTTATTGTTGTTTGTTTTCATAATAGCTGCCATTCTGATTGGAGTGAGATGGTATCTTAGAGTAGTTTTGATTTGCATTTCTCTAATTGCTAGAGATGATGAACATTTTTTCATATATTTGGTGATTGATTGTATATCCTCTTCTGAAAAGTGTCTGTTCAGTTCCTTGGCCCATTTGGTGATTGGGTTATTTGTTTTATTGGTGCTTAGTTTTTTGAGTTCTTTATATACCCTAGAGATTAGTGCTCTATCTGATGTGTGAGGAGTAAAAATTTGCTCCCAGAATATAGGCTCTCTGTTCACCTCATAGATTGTTTCTTTTGCTAAAAAGAAACTTTTTAGTTTGATTCCATCCCATTTATTGATTCTTGTGCTATAGGAGTCTTATTAAGGAAGTTGGGGTTTAATCCCACATGATGAAGATTAGGGCCATTTTTTTCTTCTATTAGACTCAGAGTCTCTGGTTTAATTCCTAGGTCTTTGATCCATTTTTGAGTTGAGTTTTGTGCATGGTGAGAGATAGGGGTTCAATTTCATTTTGTTGCATATGAATTTCCAATTTTCCCAGAACAATTTGTTGAATATGCTATCTTTTCTCCATTGCATGTTTTTGGCACCTTTGTCTAATATAAAATAATTGTAATTTTGTGGGTTAGTCTCTGTGTCCTCTATTCTGTACCATTGGTTTACCAGTCTGTTTTGGTGCCAATACAATGCTGTTTTGTTACTATTGCTCTGTAATATAGTTTAAGGTCTGGTATAGTGATGCCACCTGCTTCACTCTTCCTGCTAAGGATTGCTTTAGCTATTGTGGGTCTCTTATTTTTCCAGATGAATTTCATGATTGCTTTTTCTGTTCCTATGAAGAATGCCATTGGGATTTTGATCAGGATTGCATTAAATCTGTATAGTGCTTTTGGTAGTATGGTCATTTTGATAATATTAATTCTGCCTATCCAAGAGAAAGCTAGATGTTTCCATCTTCTAAGATCTACTTTGATTTCTTTCTTTAGGGTTCTGTAGTTTTCATTGTATAGATCTTTCACCTGTTTCGTTAAGTTGATTCTCAAGTATCTTATTTTTTTTGAGGTTATTGTAAATGGGGTAATTTTCCTCATTTCCTTCTCAGAGGACTTGTTATTGATATACAAAAATGCCTTTGATTTATGGGTGCAAAAGTACTAGTCTTCTATCAATATTTTATTTTTTTGGTACTGAGGATTGAACTCAGGGGCACTTAATCACTGAGAAACATCTCCAGTGATCTCTCTCTCTCTCTCTCTCT
>NW_026007325.1:0-4204 GCF_001458135.2 Marmota marmota marmota
CAAAAAAAAAAAAAAAAGTATCATCATTCCCCCTCACCCCAATTTCCTTCCACTGCCCCTTTCTATTTATCTTGCTGCCCACCCACAATCCCTGGCAACCAATGATGTTTTCTTTTTCTGTAGTTTTGTCTTTTTGAGAATGCCATATGAATGTTTAAACATAATGCTTCTGAGATCCATCCAAGTTGCTTTGTGTATCAAAAATTCATTCCTTTTTATTGCTAAGTAGTGTTCTCTTATATGAATAAACTATAGTTCACAAAATGTGATACATTTGAGATTTTTTTTTTATGAAGTCTAATATTTGGTGTGGTATTTTTTTCTTTTTGGATATATTGTTGATGTACAAATGTTCCAACACTCTGATAAAAACATTGTCCTTTTTTTCACTGAATTGTGTCAATCCGTTTGTCTTTTTGCTGTTGCTTTTTTCTATGCCTCTTCCTTCTGTCATTGGTTACTTATATCTTGATTACTTTAGCTTTGTGGTAAATATTAAAAACAAGCTGGCATATATGTTGCACACCTGTAGTCCCAGAGCTGCTTGAGGCCAGCCAGGGAAACATAGCAAGACCTCATCTTAAAAAAAAAAAAAAATCAAATCTCATAGGGTGATTCGGTTAACTTTTTTTTTTCAAGTGTTTTAGTTGTTCTAGTTCCTTTGCCCTTCCATATAAATGCTAGAATGACCTTGTTGACATCTACAAAATTTCAGATGGTGTGGATATTTGGGGGTTTATTCTATTTGGAGTTTCATCATCTTCTTTAATCTGTAGATTACATCACCAAACTGGGGATGTCTGCAGCCAGACTTTCTTCAAATATTTTTTTTTTAGCACTGTATAATTTATCCTCTCTTTTTGGAACTCTGATAATAGAAATGCTACACATTTCTTGTCTCATAGGTTCTTGAGCTCCATTCATTGTTTTTTGTTGTTGTTGTTTGTTTGTTTGTTTGTTTAAGTCTGTTTTCTGTTACTCAGAGTGAGTAATTTTTTTTTTCATCTATAAGTTCATTGCTCTTGCCTCTTCTCTGTTCTGCTGTTGAGTCCATTCTGTATGTTTTTCTAAAACTTTTTTTTACTGTTCTAAAATTTCCTCTTGGTTCTTTTTCATATCTATTTCTTATTTTAACATTTGTTGAAAACTTATTTGTGTTGGCTTATGTGAGTATTTTTATAATAGTTAACTTGAGGTCTTTGTTAGATAATTGCAACATTGATGTCTCAAGTCTTGGCATCTGTTGATTGATTTTCTTCTGCAAGTTAAAAATTTTCCAGTACTTTATCAAGTAATTCTGATTTTTTTTTCCCCCCTCGTGGTACTTTGTTTTAGCACTCCTGGGGATTGAGCCCAGGGCATTAGACATGGTAGGCAAATGCTCTACCAGTGAGCTACATTCCCCAGCCCTGTAGCTGGTACTTTAAAGAAATTTTAAAAAATTTTTTTGTAATTTTTTATTAGTACATTATAATTATACATAGTAATTATGGTATTGTCAAGTAATTTGGATTTAACTTTGGTGTTTTGAATATTATGTATAGATTCTGAGTCTTGCTTAAATTCTGTTGAGAAGTCTTTTTGTAGATAACAGGTGAGGTTCAGGACACAAGTACCAGTCTGCCTTCTGTGGCTGTGGTTCCAAGGTCAGTTCAGTTTTAAAGGCTACAGATCTCAGGATCTATCTTGGGTTTGTGCCATTTTGTTAGGAACTTAAGATGTATTCTATTGGAGAGTTTAGCTCTTCAAGTGCTTTGGTACGCTAAATAAGGTTGACATAAAAATAGTAGTGATTTGAGAGTGATCCTAGAGGTTCAGAAGCAATTTTATGAAGTTGCTCTTCTGGGTTTCTCCCCTTCCCAATCTTTCACCATATTCTGGTTCCCTGGGCTCCCTAGTTTCCATCAGTCCTCAGGCCAGAAACTTGGGGTTCGAGTTATTCTACTCTGTTGCATTTGATTTCATAATTTTATGAGTGATTTGCAGCCTGACACATGTGGAGGGGGAACAGAAAGAAAGCAACAAGAGTTTGCTCTGCCCTTTTGCAACAGTTTTCCCAATCAGAAAAAACTGTCTTATCTCAAAAGTTTTGAGTTTCTATGGCATTCCAAGCTGCTGGGCACCACCAGAGGATTGCCTAGGGAAGTCTTTGTTCTAACTAATAAATGTATAAACTTTGCCTTCTTTTGAACTCTATAGCAGCCAGTATGAGCTATGGACTAGTTATTACTCAAGAAGAAGTTTGATGCACATACAGGATAGATGATCTCTGTAGAGTTTAACAACATTATGATCTGACTTACTGCTTAGGGTGGGAAGACATTGATGGCTAATGCTTGTATATGAAACTGATATGTGAAACTTACATATTTTTGTTTAAAAATGTTATACTTTAAAAATATTACTTTGTGCCTATGTTCAGGAAATACTCTTTGGAATGATTTTGGTTCTGGATTGTCTGATCTCTAATCCTTTAGTTCTCACAGTGACTGGCTTACAAAAAGTATAGTTCACTTCAGCAATTCATACAGAACCTTTAAAGAGGATTTAAACTTCCTATTAAAAGCACAATTCTGGGGCTGGGGTTGTGGCTCAGTGGTAGAGCTCTTGCCTGGCATGTGTGAGGCACTGAGTTCGATTCTCAGTACCACATATAAATAAATAAAGGTCCATCAAGAACTAAAAAATTATGTATATATTTTAAAAGGCGCTAGATCCACCCACACTGGTCTGTGTGGGCCTGAGGCTCACAGTATGTCTGATACACCCCTACCCTGGCAGGATAGACACCTGCCAGAGCCTAGCCTCTGGCACAGGACCACCCTTCCCAGCAGCAGACTACCACAGGAGGTCAAGCCCAGCGGCCCAGATTTACTCAAACCAACTTGCACAGGACCCAGATCCAGGATGCAGTAGTAGCATTCATTGAGGGACACCAGCAGGGTCTGGAAGCCCAACATCAAGGTGAGGTACAGACAATCTGCATGAGTACTACAAGAATATAGGGAAGAAACTGTAATATCTCAGATTCACACTGCAAGAAAGGGAGATACATAGACAACATGAAAAAATAAGGGAGGAAAGTGCCCCAAATAAACCAGGACACTATACTAACAGAACCCATGGACAGCAAAGTTGATGAAATGTCAGACAAGCAGTTCAGAAGGTTCTTAATTAAAATGATCTGTGAATTAAAGAATGACCTAAACGAGCAAATATAGGCAAAAATTGATCACTCCAACAATGAGATAAGAGAGCAAATACAGGTAGTAAAAGATTACTTCAAGAGAGAGAGAGAGAGAGAGAGAGAGAGAGAGAGACTCTGAAAAAAAAAAAACAGGCAGAAACTCTTGAAATGAAGGATATAATAAACCAAATAAACTCAATAGAAAGCATAACCAACAGACTAGATCACTTGGAAGAAAGAATGGTAGACAATGAAGACAAAGAATATAATCTGGAAAATAAAGTTGATCACACAGTGAAGATAGTAAGAAATCATGAACAGAACATCTGAGAATTATGGGACAGCATCAAAAGACCAAATCTGAGAGTTATTGGGATAAAGGAAGGCACAGAGTCTCAAACCAAAGGAATGGACAACTTCTTCAATGAGATAATATCAGAAAATTTCCCAAGCATGAAGAATGAATTGGAAATAAAAGAGGCTTACAGGACACCAAATGTACAAAATTACAATAGATCTATACCAAGGCACATTATAATGAAAATGCCTAGAATATAGAATAAAGATAGAATCTTAAAAGCTGCAAGAGAGAGGAATCAGATCACATATAAGAGGAGACCAATTTATATCTCCAGATTTTTCAACCCAGACCCTCAAAGCCAGGAGATTGTGGAACAACATACCAAGTTCTGAAAGAAAATGGATGCCAACCAAGAATCTTACATCCAGCAAAACTAAGCTTTAGATTTGATGACGAAATAAAAATCTCCCATGATAAACAAAAGTTAAAAAGAATTTACAACTAGAAAGCCTGAACTACAGAACATCCTCAGTAAAATATTACAAGAAGAGGAAATGAAAAACAATGACGAAAATCAGCAGAGGGAGGGATTACACTAAAGGAAAATCTAATCAGAGGAGAAACCAAATCATGTTAAATACCAAAAATAAACAAAAAATAGCTTGGAATACAAATCATGTCTCAATAATAACCCAGAAGAAGAAGAAGAAGAGGAG
>NW_026007326.1:0-4204 GCF_001458135.2 Marmota marmota marmota
GTTTTAATAAACAGTTGTTTATCAAACTTCTGAATTCACTGGTTTCTAAAACAAGCCTTAAACCAAATTCTGAAACCTAGGAAACTATTAAGAACCATATAACCTAGTCCAAAAGGTGTTTCAAAGTGTCTTAGAATCACTTTTCAGCTTATAGGAAACAGAGGCTGTAGAATAAGTTTATTTTTATTTACATAGCACCAAATATAACTATTAACTTATGAAAGAACTTATGAAAAAGATCAGAAACTTTCAGAGTATCTAAAGATTATTTTTTGGTGCCAGGGACTGAACCCAGGTACTTAACCACTGAGCTACATCCCCAGCCCTTTTTATTTTTAATTTCAAAACAGAATCTTTCTAAATTGGTGAAGCTGGCCTTGAACTTGCAATCCTTCTACCTCAGCTTCATTACTAGGATTACAGGTGTGGAATATTTCTTGTTTAAACATAATTTAAGATCTTGAGAATTGAATTTCTGTATGGCTGGGCCATCTATTATGCAAAATATGAGACATAAAATTTAATATACTTGGGAAATGTCATATTAGAAAGGAAATCAAGGGATGCCCTCCAAGAATTCCTATGAAGAAATGGAGATTGCTCATCACTTATTATTGTCCCTCCTAAGCAAATGACTATTGCAAAGAACTGAAAATCAACTGTAAAACTTCAGCAACTACTCTGACTTGATAAATTTTAGCCATTTCAAATTTTTAATTTTTTTCACTTAAAAAAAATTCCTCACTTAGCATTTTTAAAATGAAAAAGGTCTAATGTATCCAAAATGCTCTATCTTCCATTCCCATGATAGTTTGATTAGTGCTCTGGAATTGAAGGTTAAGATTATAGTACTTGCTGTATCTGCCCATTGGGACCCAAATAGTTATGCTTCTGCTACATATGTTTGCTATTACAATCTTGTAGTTAGAAATTTTGCAAAGCAAATAAAACCAACAAGTTAACTTATTTTCTTTTTACTTCAAAAATCTGTTAATAATTTTCTGATCAATGGCATGAAGTAAAAGTTCAATTTCTTTTCCTCTGAGTAATGATTATTTGTTGATTAACTCAATATTCTTTAATTGATTTGCTAAATGAATTTCAAAACTCTATTTTTTGCCACATGATAGATTTTTCCTTTGTGCACTAATATATCTAGTATTTTCAAAGTATAATAATAATCTCACTTGTCAACAAGTTATCCTTTTGACATTTTCAACCACCTGGAAATTAGTTGGCATTGGAAGTTGATTAGGGAGTTCTATGCATAAGTTTCACAAAACATTCATCAAGGTGTCCACATTTCAATCATAAGAAAGATATCAAATGTACTCAGAACCTGCTTGTTCTTATCTTCAAACACTTCTAACATATTCACATAGATATTAAATACTAATGAATAATGTGAGGAAAAACACTGACACTGATGAAGGTACAGTTGACAAGAAGGATACACTCCAGATAAGGCTAAACAGAATGTGACTGAGCACATTTGTGGGTCACAGCAAAATTCTATCATTGATAGTCTTAATTAAAAGCCCAGGGTTTAAGAAAAAAATTTATTTTTTTTGCACTTTTAGATATTTTAATACTTTTTTATTTTTAATTTTTTTAAAATTTTTTTATTGGTTGTTCAAATTTTAAATGTGTTTAATGTAGTATAGGTAGGAAAGTCAAATAAAACTACACTGCCTATCATAAAATTTTCTATTATAAGTAATTAAAACATTTCAAAAATTACTAGTGCTTAAAATGGAGCATTAATTACATGCAAAATTAAGCTAAAAAGATAGCATATTTCCTAGCATTGTCAAATGATACACAATGCCACAGCACAAATAATTGTAATTTTTAGTAGTTCAGTTGCCATCACTATGCTTAGATTAATTGAATCCATATTCTTAACAACATAATTGAGCATCATGACATTTTGAGACAGTACTAGTCCTGCAAATATAAGTCCACCAATATACTTTATGGTAATAACAGACAACCAAAATTATGCTGTAAGCTAGTTTATGATATATTATTATCAAGAGATGTTGGTTTCATATGTTGTCATTGTGCATATTTCCTTGTTTCTATGGTAATGGTAATTCCCTTTATTGCAGCTTCTATTGCAGTTATTCTAAACCTCAACATTTCCTTTCCATTGTATTTCAGGACGCGTTATGCAAACAATGTTATACAGATGTTTAAGAAAATCTTAGGGTGATAGGTATGTCCTAAGAAATATCTGCTCACAGCATGGTATTCCCTCTAGCATTGCTGAATGACTTTGTTTAATGGCAGTGGCCTATGTGAAACAGTATGCCTGAATGAGAATCTTAGGTTTCATCCCCAGGTGTGTCATTGATGATTTGTGGAGGTCATCTAACAACTCTAGCCATGTTTCTTGAATTAAATAGCAAATTGGAGAAACTACTGATAGTTCTTATGAGCTCCTAGAAGAACTTGAAATACTCTCTGTCCCTTCTACCTTGCCAAGACAATCACTCTCTCTCTGTGGAACACAGGACCATCTGGACACAGACACAGGAACACAGAGAAATATGTCACTAAAAATCATTTCTTTCTGCCTCTGTCACTTCCTGAAATATTGTTTTCATGATTTGCTTAAACACATACACACTACTCCTCTTATCTGGAGACATAAAACAATTTGCTAAGATGCCAATTAGTTTACATCAACCAACTTTTGAAGAAATTGCAATGGGCCCACTCTGGTTTGAACCAATATTCATTGAGAAAAAATCATCTCAGTTAATTCCTCAACAATATACAACTAAAATATATTATAAATTCCTTTCTAGTGCATATTGAAAATAATGGCTCATATTTAATATGAATTGCAAATAACAAGGAGTCAACATGGAGAGTCAAAAGTGCCCTATGGTAATAAATGAATCTGTTTCAGAAGCACTTTGGCTCTTCTGGCCTCCTGGGGTATTGATATTGATTCTAGTTCCATCAGAACTAGATATACACTAAATAAAAATGCCTGAAACCTTAAAGAGCCAGCATACCTTGGTGTATTTTGAATCCATTTCCACAATAGACCAATAACATACCACTCATTTCAAAATTCATATTTCTAGAATTTTTCTTTTTATCCGTTATTATGAAAATAAAAATTATAAAAATAATATTTACAGATCACGTTAAGTTCACTCATATTGCAATAATGTGGCATTGATTAAAATGAGAATGAATTTAGTCATTTAAGTAAGAATTATTACTCATTGAAATAATCTATCTAGCTGGATGCATGTGAACAAATTCACTGAAGAAAAGTTTGATAACTATAGTAATAATAATCTGATCACAGTTCAAATTATGTAGATAAATATCTATTTAAAGATACTAAAGGTAATTCTGCTGCCAGAGAAAATTGTGTTGTCTTTAAAAAAAAAAAAAACAGAATGATTCCTGTAAATAGCCTTTCTTGTCGCGACCCCTCGCCGGCAAGGGAAAACACGACACAGGATTCTTCTTTCAGCAGTTTATTCAGGCCTTGATTCATGTATCATCTTCTAGTGAACCCCCGCCGAGCGCCCAAGCACAGCCTAATAAAGCCTCCCGCATACCAATCCTAAGCTGCCACGTGGACCTTTCTCATAGGGTGGGAAGGGATTGCGTGCCAATTCTCCATATTAGGAGTTGTTTATCACAGGCCACAGTGGAAGCCGGCGCCATCTTCTAATGGCGGCCATGGTCTAATTAGAACGGCTCACCACAGTTCCCCCTTCTGTTTTATAAAACAATGCAGGCGAAAGTAGAGGTCCTATCCCACTGTGCAGAAGTGGCTGCAATGTATGGTTCAGTCCTAAGGAGGGCCCTTCCCTAGACCTGGTCCCATATCAGCCGACGCCTTTTTTCATAGGGCAGGGCGTGGACGTCAAACCCGCATGCAATAGGACATGCTTTCCTTGAGGTCCGTTGAGGGATCACTCAAGTGCAGTGCCTTGACTCGCATCCTGCATCGTGACGACGGCGAGAAGTAGGATAACACAGGTAGCCTGGTAGTAATGACAAGATTTGAGTTGGCAACACAATCCCTAAACCCCAGAGGAAGGTAAAAGGTCTATAGCCGAGAAGAAAGACCAGTCCTGAAACCCAACTGCGTGCAATGGTAACAAGACCTGCAGAGTGCAAGGGCTATTCAGCACTGGGAGAGAATAAGGAAGAGGACAGGCCAATCCCA
>NW_026007327.1:0-4202 GCF_001458135.2 Marmota marmota marmota
ACACTATAAAATAATTAGAAATGCATAATTACATTTATGGGCCTGGATCTTTTGAGGGGCATTATTGAGACATTCATAGTAAATTGAAGCTTTTTATGATCCAGATGAACAGTAAAACTGCTCAATTTAGCTCCATGAAAATTTTAGTTCAGATGAAAACTCTGATATCTAGAGATACATAAAAACACAAAACTTTGAATTGTCCCAGGTTAAATAGTTATAAGGAAAAAATCACATAATACAAAATTCTGCATTTTTATAATTACCAATTAAAAATATGTATTGAATTTACATTTGAAACTTAAAATCATCAAGGTTATCTTATTCTAGAAAGATCTTCTACCCCTTCAGAGTTTAACTAAAGCACTACAATTTTCTGAAATTAAGTGTGCTGATAAGTGCAATATGAGCATTTGCATCTCTCATGTTGAAAAAATACTACTATAAAGAGAATTTTCATATTGATTGATAAACTTGCATTTTTTTTTTCAGTGGTAGGAATTGTGTTCAGGGTCTTCCGCATACTATTTAAGCACTCTAACTGAAGTCAACATTTTATATCAATGTAAATCAACTGAATCACAAATGTAATATAAGCTTCAGATTAGAGAAAGTTTTTGACCAAATGCATTTTTTCAAGTTTAAAAATGTGTTAAGAGTCTTTATATTTTATAAGATAGCATTATCACTTTGTGAATTCATTTAGTATTTTATTAGAATATTGCTTTCCTAAAATAAAATAATATTTACTGTTTAATGCCTTTCAAGTTTATAAATTTCTTCTGTATAATCATAGATAAATTAATATAGAATACCATGTTATTGTAAAAAATTTTTCTCATTATACATTTATTTTAATATATGAAGCAAATATTTGATTAATCAGATACTTAAATATCTATCTAACAAAACATGATTCAACAAAAGAACTTGTAAAAAGCATTCAAGCTTCAATATTACCAGGGTTTTTCAATTTTAATTATAGAGAGATGCTCATGATAAAAAGTGATATTTGATTTTGTCCAGATGCTTAAAATTTCATCATTTAACTTCTTTATTTTTCAATATTGTTCTTTTTATTCTCTATATTTTATCCTGGGAATGTACTTTTGGTGCTTATCTCTCACAATAACAGTGGGCATTTTAATCCCAATTAGTCTGGGCTCTGTATATTATTTTCCATAGGACATAACAATGTATCCTTCTGAGACGCATTCTCCAAGTGCATCTTTTATCTCTTACACCTGTAGGGACTCTGTGGGAGGCAGTTTAATTCTATCATTCCCATAAAAATCAGAGAGCTTCTATCCTTTAGGTTAAATATTAAGTAAATCATTAAAAGGATAAAGACATAGATTTTGTGCTTACTAGAGTCAGTGCATAAATAAACATGAAGAACTTAAATGGAAAGTCCTCAGGGTTTGTGGATGTTAGGAGGTAGTTAACAGTAAAAACATGTTATTAACAAAGAAAACTTCTTTAGAACAGCAGGGTAGCCTATTTTAGTTACTCAACTGAAAATTGTTCTCGACCAGCCAAAACCACAGTGTTCTGCAAAAACTGTTCCTACAACATGTGACATGCTTTAAGGAGTAGAGGAGGAAGTGGAGGCCAGGAATGAAATCTCCCAGGAGGTGAAGCAGGTATTGAATAGGTCATGGCATGGAGAAAAGCTATAACCTTTTTAACTGCAGTGGTAGCTGACTCAGAAATACCAGAGCAAAAGCTTTTTCAAATTCAAGGGAGAATACCACATTCTACTAAGTGTTCTGATTCATTGGGAACAGGGTAGGGCAGAGTTACAATTTGCTTGTAGTGATTTTTTTTGTAATCACAACATTCCTGAAGGTGGACATTGTTTTATAATTGTAACCATTTTAGAGATGAGAAACCCCAGACAAAAGTACCTTTTCTTGGGTTACATAATGAGAAGTAGGAAAGAAGATATCTAGGATATTTGGCACTATGGTGGAAAGAATATACAGAGTGTTCTCATAATGAGGAAGCATTAGAGTCTGGATGAAGTATGATTTAAAGCTTTGATCACTACTATTGACATCATAATAACTTTTTAAACCAAACACAATAATTAATTTAAATAATTAAAAATGCCATTTAAAAACCCAGGAAGAACCACTTTCACCCAGAACAACAACAACAACAAAAAACTTACATAGAAACTGGAGCCATTACCTGTGTGCATTAAGAAAACATTAAAGTGGGGTCTCCTTGAAGACAAAGGCTAATATCAAAAGGGGTCAGAGGTTTTTTAAATTATTCTTTAATTAATCAATACATATAAAAGAACTCAAAATTTGGGAAACAGAAAACATAAAAAGTAAGAACTGAAACATTCTATATGATACATTCTATCTGAATCTGAAGGAGAAATATTAATTGGAATGTATGCACTATAAAATAGCAGGTAGTACTATAGGTAAGATTACTAAGTTATTATAAGGCAATTTGTCAAGAAAAAGTTGTAATTCTTAGCTAACAGATATTTATTAAGGAAGCTTCAAAATACATAAAGCAAGAACTGATTGAGCTAAGGGGAAAAAAGTGTAATCTCTGAGGATAAGCAAGCTTTCAACATGATTTCTCACTCGGAGGATAATTTGGAAAAATATTGACAGATAGGTGTAGGCTCCTGAACTCAAATACTGGAGACTTCCTATATTTTTGTGCATAGGGAATGTACAAGAGCAAAAATTTTACTTCAAATACCAGATGCTTGTTATCCTGAATAACATATTCTTAGGCCACTATGAAATGTCAAATAATAACTAAAATATATTAGTTGAGCATCATCATAGAGATTTATACTACTTGTATACTAAAAAAAAGAACTATGGAAATTAAAACTAATTCATCATAATTTGATCAACTCATGTTTCATTCAGAAAAGGCAATATTTTGAAAGTATTATAGTCTTAGAAGAAAGGATGACAGTTGACAAGGAAGATCTAAATTACAATATTAAAAACAAATAAAATCCATTTTCCTTTCAGAAGAAAAGAAATATGTACAGATGTCAAACTATAGTAAGGAAAAACACAAAGCAAAAACATAAGACCAAATGCTTGTTTCTTAGAAGGAATAATAAATTTTGCTTAGTTGACCATGAAAGAAAGAGCAAAGGTCTAAACAGAAATAATAGATTTTTTTTCTAATTCTCTAGTTGCCTCTCGTCAATGATACAGGCTCTTTCAAACTGCTTCAGCGACTTCATGTCAAGTGGCTCTATTTTTTTAAAAGAATACTCAATGAAAAGATAATATAATTGCCAGGATATATATGAATATACAAACATTCCCCCAGATTTGTGTGTGTGTGTGTGTCTATGTGTGTGTGTGTTGAAAAAACTTCCATTTAAAACACTTCCAACAACAAAAATACAAACAACACAATCTAGAAATGGGCCAAACACCTTAACAGACACTTCAGTAACAAAGATATACAGATAGTATATAAACATATGAAAACAGACTTTACATATATGTCATTGGAAATTCAAATTAAAACAATGTGACACCACTACATACATATGAGAATGGTCAATGGCTAAAATCTGATCCGGAATACTGACAATATCAAATGCTGGTTAGGATATGTTAAAATATGATATTCATTCTCTCTCTCTTTCTCTCCCTCCCTCCCCCCCCCCTTATCTCTTTCTCTTTCTCTCCTAGGAATGTGAAATGGTGCAGTCACTTTGGAGGATAGTTTGGCAATTCTTACAAAACTAAACATACCAACATATCATTAGGATATGATCTACAGTTGTGCTACTTGGTATTTAGCCAAAGGAGTTGAAAACTTACATGAACAGGAGACAATGCACGTGGATGTTTATAGTAGTTTTATTCATAATTGCCCCAAATTAGAAGAAACCTAGATATTCTTTAGTAGGATAACTTGAATTTACTGAGACATTTGGAATTTACTAAGAAAACTGCAGCAAAATTATTGATGTTCCCATCAGTTTTAGTCTAAACCTATAATTAATAGCCTTTTCCCTATCATTTGGATGGAGATAATCAAATTCTAATCTAATTAGATAGAGATAAATGACTATCCAACCTAAGATGATAAAATCTGGTTTTAGAACAAAAGGCTTTCAGAAGTTAATTATTATTAGGTATATATATATATATATATATATATATATATATATATATATATATATATATATATAAATT
>NW_026007328.1:0-4201 GCF_001458135.2 Marmota marmota marmota
AAAAAAAAAAAAAAAAAAAAATCAATTGTGCCAACTTACCAATAAATGATCTTCTACAAGCAAAATAAAAAGTTTCAGAAACTTATAGAAAGTTTTAAATTAGTGAGATGTATGATTTGTACTTCTTTTCTATCTTGTACATGCCAAAATATTCTCTGCTCTACAGTATTATATCAAAATAAAACTGAGCTCTCCAGGTGATGCTTTTGACAAGTTATTGTGCAGAAATTGTTGTGGTATTGTGTAGCTTCCCTGAAAAAAATACATTGGTTCATTTTTAGAATAAGCTGTACTTTTCACATATTGATTCTAAAGAAAATAGTGATGTCAAGCATTTGGAAAATATTTATTTAATTATCTAATAACTTGCAATAATTATTGTATTTTGTCCTTCTATTTTGACTTTCTAGTATTTTGTCTATTTTGTCAATAGACTATCCAGAAATGCTGAAATAAATAAGACAATTTTTATTTTCAAGAAATAATTATTCTTATATATTTAAAATCAGCCTTAATAACACTTATTACCTTTGCATTTAAAATTCTTATTAAACTTAGTGTTAGTTTTTAATTCACAGACAAGTTAAGAAGATACTACAGAGAGCTCCTTTACACTCTTCAGGCAGCTTCCCCTAATGTCAATAGCAGCATAATTAGGGGATATTTATCAAAACTAAGGGATACACACTGTTGTAAGACTGCTAACTAAATAATAGAATTTCACCAATTTTTCCAACAATATTGTCTTCTTCAAGGTGGCAATCGATATTTCAAATTGTATTAGTTGTTGGGTCTCTTTTTAGTCTCTTCTGGTTTGTGGCAGTGTTGTTTTGTTTTGTTTTGGTTTGGTTTATGGAGGTGGAGAGTTTGCCTAGAGTTATGCAACTGAATAATCATAAAAGGATCTGATATAAATATTTTTAAGAATAATTCATAGAACTTTCTATGTCTTGGTTGTTTTACTTGCAGTCTTTCAGGTAGATTCATTCAACTGTATAATGTGTATTTTGTTTCACATAAATTATTCTCTAAAAATTGTGATTTTTCACAATCTATTAGGGACGACTGGCTAAAGGTTCACTAAAGAACACACCACCTTTTCACTCTTTTTTTGTTATTATTAATAAGTTCCCAAGGACAATTTTCAGAACTCAAATTAACTTCTGTATGGAATGTTGCCTACTTCAGTTCAAAAAAGTGGAGAGAGATTATCAAGCGACCTCTGGTACCTGCTAGGGAGTGATATTTATGTTTTTAATAAAATGTTGCATTATTAGACTCTATAGAAGTTCACAAGTTAATATTCTATTGCCAGGAAATAATTAGACAAAGAATTTGCCATGAAAACAATACCTGGTCAGTATGTGCTAATAAATAATAACATTATAGGGATACCTTTAAGACATAACTCCACTGAATGCAATTTATAAAAATCTTAAAACAAGAGAAAACACTTATGTATACACATAATACGGATAATAGCTATATATAGGTGCATATATGTATATAAATATATAATTTAATTGGTAGGTAATTATATTAGCTGCTTTGTAACTAAAATGCAAAGATTTAAGTAGTATCTACTCATGAGATACTGGTCAATTATATCTGAGTAGGATCCAGGTCTCATCATTTATTTACTTCCTTTGCTATACAACATTCCATGTGTACGTATAGATTGAGACAACCATTTTAGTGATTTTAATGTATTAATGTGTGCACTACTTTTCAAATGTTTTCTTACATATGTCTCAGAATCTTGAAAAATGAGTGATGTTCTTTTCTATGCCTGCATTATTCTAACATATATGTTTTATTTTATACACATAGTTCTGTTCCACAGTTCTAAGCATTAGATTTTAATGATCTAGTCACTTTTCTCTAAATTCACTAAATCTGTTCACTCTAGATTTATTGTAATACTTTATAGTGTATGGGAATATTTTACCTATTAAGTCTCCAATTTACTTCTAGTTTCCTATTGCCACAAACTACAAGTATTTTTGCAGATATACACAAAAATACAATCTATTATGGAAACGTGCAAGGATATTTATTTGATATATCTCAAGAGCAGAAATATCGAGGCTTTTAATACAGGGCTACTTAATTTGACTAAATGGTGCCAGATTGCTTTACACAATATTATCATCAAGAATGCGTGAACTCTCACCATGTACTACTACTACTACTACTGCTACCACCAGTATGACTACTACTAATAATAATTTTTACTATATTGAAAAGAGAAAGGAAAATAAAAATAGATGAGAATAAAATAAATCGAGTGAAATATGAAAGTGTAAGACATCTCAACATCAACAAACTAAGAAGACTATAGTTGAAAGAGAAAGTGGAAAGGAAAAATAAAACATAAAAGAAAGGAATGAATAACTGCAGATTTAAAGCAGATTTAAAATAAAAAATAAACTACTTTATGTTAAATATGTTAAAAGTAAAATGTGATTGATAGTTTTAGAGAAAAAAATGGAAGCTCAAAATTAAATCAAGAAGAAAAAAATTGACTTGAGTGAATCAAAAGTGTTAGCAATGAAAAATAAAGTGAACAGTTTCCTCTCTTCCTCCTCTGAGGAACCCAACTCTAAATGAATCCTTCAACTGAGACTCACCACACATGAAGTAATGCCTGTACTACGCAAAATGCTCTAGAAAATAGAAAAACAAAATATAGAGATTCTCTTACTGAAGGAAGTAAAAATGAAAAATCATCATCAGGTCATGTAAGAAATATCTTTAAGGAAGATGCTTCTACTATGGTTTATGCAGAACACCCACTGAACAAAAGACCACAGTGTTTCCATCTTTGGTTTGATTTATATACTAAAAAAAATATAAAGTCATATCTAGAATTTATTCACCTTGTCTCCATCTTCCTTCAAGATTGTACTTTGGGGGATATTGTGGATTCTGGAGAACTTTCAAGAGGTCTGCAAGAATGACCTTTACCAATTGAATATGTATATAATTGTGGATCATATTTTTTATTTATATTATGATAAACAAAAATCAGACAAAATGTTAGAATTCAGTTGTTTTTATTAATCTTTTTGAAGAATTTTGTAAATCTATAAAATAATGCCACTTCTACACAATTGTTTTTTAATCCTGGAAAAATGTTAGTTTTGTAAATATGGTATTTGTGTTAAATAATAATAGAGTTCTTATTTTTCTTTTAAACCTGATAGATATTCAACTATTCAACAAATTGTTAGTTTTAATTCCTAGTATTACAAATATTATAAGATTAAATTCACATAAATGAAAATAATTGTGTTCAGGGTCTCTGATAATTTTTAAGAATATGGAAGTTTTCTGACACCAAAACTTTTCAGAAAAAATATTTTAAGGTACAAAATAAGCATCACCCTAGAATTCTAGTTTAATATGCTTTATAGAATTCAACATGGAGTATTTAAACATTGCTGGGAGCCATTAGCCAAGTAGGTATGACAATTTCCTTGCCAGCGTACCCCATGTTGCTGACATTTTGCAGTGACATTGAATGTAGTTGACCTTGCTCAAGGACCAGGGCGGATTAGGGTGTTCCCGGTTTAACATAATCGGGTTTAGGGCGTTCCCAGTTTAGGTTCCAGGTTTAAGGTTTAAGATTATTCCTGCTGGGAATAGGGCGTATCCTGCTGCCTAAGTTCCCCTTGAGTTCTCACGGGATTTAGACAGTATATTTTGGGAGACAGAAGCCCAGTGAAGGAATTTGGGAGAGAACGTGGATTTGGGCAGAGAACGTGGATTTCCCCAGAACGTGATTGTAGATGGCTGGTGTGAGTTCGGGAATAAAGAGTTGCTGTTTGAATCTGCAAGCTGTGTGGTGGCTCGTGATTTGTGCCCAGCCAGACTGCGGCATTTGGTGGCCCGTACGGGGAACGTCTGAAGCTTGGAGGTAAGTGAAATTGCTTGCCCCTGAGGAAGAGCGAAAGAATGGGTGACCAATTCAAAAAACAATGTGTTATTGTTTTGATTTATCTTGTTTTTGTTTCAAGCTGCCTATCCCTAGAAATTTCTCAGGCAAACTGGAAAAAATGGTTGACTAAAGGTTTGAAGTTTGTCGGCCCTGAGGAAGAGAAAATTGATACAACGATTTTTTATTCCGTTTTTGTTTCATTCAGTTTCGGTTTTGTTTTGTGTTATCTTATTGGGTTGCGTTATCTTTATAGTAGATTAG
>NW_026007329.1:0-4201 GCF_001458135.2 Marmota marmota marmota
GGGATAGTGTTATTTTTTGGTTTAGGTTATGGGTTATTGTTAAGGCTAGGACTAATATTTTTTAGATCTAGGGATAGAGTTATTGCTAGATTTAGGATTAGGTCTATGTCTTAGTCTACTGTAAGTGTTAAGTTTGGGTTAGGGGTCAGTTTTAGAGCTAGGGGTATTTTAAGTTCAGGGTTACTGTTTGTATTAGGTTAAGATTTAGGGATAGGGCTCAAATGAGCATTAGGTTTAGAGTTAGGATTAGGGTAATGAATAGGGTTAGGTTTTTCATTCAGGGTAGGTTTAGGGTAATGGAGAGATTTAGGGTTTGTGATAGGGTTAAGTTTAGGCCTAGGGTTAGCATTAGGAATAGGGTTATCATAAGGGTAATGTATAGGTTTAGGGTTAGTGTTAGGGTTAGGGCTAGGGTTAGGGTTATTGTTATGTATAAGGCCAGGGTTATGTTTAGGCCAAATTTTAGGCTTTGAGCTATGGTTAGGTCTAAAGTGAGGGTTAGGCTTAGGGTTAGGGCTAGGGTTAGGGTTAGGGTTATGCTTATGGTTCGGTTTAGGCCTTGAATTAGGGCTAGGTTTTGTGTTAGGTTTAGGTCTAGGGTTAGTTTTATGGGTACTGTAATATCTAGGGTTCTAATTAGGGCTAGTTTTAGGATTAGGGTTATGGATAGTTCTAGTGTTAGGTTTAGATTTTGCTTTAGATTAATTTTTAGAGATAGGGTTAGTGTTAGTGTCATGGTCAGTGTTCAGATTAGAGTTAGGGTGAAAGCCAGAATCAGGTGTGGGGTTAGGTCTGGGGATAGTGTTATTTTTTGGTTTAGGTTATGGGTTATTGTTAAGGCTAGGACTAATATTTTTTAGATCTAGGGATAGAGTTATTGCTAGATTTAGGATTAGGTTTAGGTCTAGGGGTAGTGTTAGGGTTAGGTTTAAGTGAAAGTTTACTGGTAGGGCTAGTTTCAGTGTTCAGTTTAGGGTTAGGGTCAGGTTTAGAACTATAATTAGTGTTATGGTCAGAATAAGGGAGAAGGTTAGTGTTAGGGTTTGGGTTATGTTTAGAGCTAGAATGAGGGCTATGGTTTGGACTAGTAATAGGGTTAGTGTTTTATTTAGGCTAAGGATTACGATTAGGACTAGGGTTAGCATTATGGATAGGGTTTGGCTTAGGATAAGGGATAGGGTTAATCTAGGCTTGGAGCTAGGTTTAGGGCTAGGTTTAGGGCTAGGGTTAGGGTTAGGTTTAGGGTTAAATCTAGTTTTAGGGCTCAGATTAGAGCTATTTTTGTTTTGGGGTTAGGGCTAGAGTTAGGACTATGGCTAATGTAAGATATAGGGTTATTATTAGGGTGAGTTTTAGGACTAGAGTTTGGGATAGAAATGGTGTTAGCATTTTCTTTATGGTTAGGGTGATATATAGAGCTAGGTTTAGTGTTTGGATATGAGTCAGAGTAAGAGTTAGTTTTAGTCCTAGGACTTGAATTTGAGCTAGGGTTATGGCTATTGTAGGTTTAGGGTTTGGTTTAGGTTAGGTTTAGGGTTAGGATAATGGCTCAGTTTTGTTTTAGGGCTAGAGCCAGTGTTAGGGTTAGTTTTATGATTAGCGATAGTGTTCAGCTAGTGGTAGGATGAGGTTTAGGCTTAAGGTTAGGGTTAGATTTAGAGTTTATAACCATAATTTAGAGTTATGGTTAGATCTAGGGTTAGGGCTAAGGTTAAGGCTAGTGTTACGGTTACGGTATTGGACAGGTTTAGAAATAGAAATAGGGCTGGGTTGAGAGTTAGAGTTATTCTTAGGACTAGAGTTAGGGATTTGCTTAGGGTTATGGCTAAATAGCGCTAGGTTTAGTGTTAGGGTTAGGCCTTTGGTTAGGGCTAGAATTAGGGTTAGTGTTAGGGTTATGATTAGTTTTAGGGGAAGGGATGAGGTTATGGCTAGGTACAGGGCTAGGGCGAGGGTTAAAATTAGGTATAAGAATAGGGTCAGTGTTCTGGTTAGGATGAAGGGTAGGTTTAGGGCTAGGATGAGGGCAAGGGTTTGTGTTAGGTTTAGAGCTAGAATTAGAGCTAGGGCTAATGTCAGGTCAAGGGTTATGGTTAGAAATAGTGTTAACTTTAGGTATATAACTAGGTCTAGTGGAAAGTTAAGTTTAGGGTAAAATTCAGGTTTAGAGCTAGGTGTATTATTATGGTCAGAGTCTGGTTTAGGGTTTGGGTTAGAATAAGTTTTAGGGTTAGGGCTCTTATTAGCATTAGGGTTAAGGTTAAAATAATGGATAGTGTTATGTTTAGGGTTCAGGTTAGGTTTAGACTAAAATATAGGGTTAGTGTTAGTGATAGGATTAGGGTTAGGGTTTGGGATAGGGCTAGGGTTATGTTTAGGTTAAAGGTTAGGCTTTGATCTAGGGTTAGGTCAAAGGTTGGGGAAAGGTTAGGGTAAGGGATAGGGTTACGGTTAGTTTAGGGTTACACTTAGGGCTAAAATTAGGCCTAGGATTAGGGTAAATTTTGTGTTATTTTAGGCCTAGGGTTAGGGCCATGGGTATTTAAGAGCTAGGGTTATGATTAGGGCTCGTTTTAGGGTTATGGTTATGGCTAGGTGTAGTGTTAGGATTAGGTTTTGAGTTAGGGTGAGTTTTGAAGCTAGGTTTATGTTAGGGTCAGGGTCAGTGTACATGTTGCAGTGAGTGTCGAGGTTAGTGCTAGAATTAGGAGCAGGGTTAGGTGTAGAAGTATGGTTAGTTTTTGGATTATGTGAAGGGTGGTTTTTAGGGCTAGGGCATGATTGTTGTTCAGGTATAGGGCTAGAGTTATGGCTAGATTTAGGATTATTAGGTTTAGGTCTAGGACTAGTGTTAGGTTTAGGTTTAGGTATAGGATTACCAGTAGGGCTAATGTTAGGGTTCAGGTTCGGACTAGGGTCAGGTTTAGACCTACGGTTAGTGTTAGGATCAGTATAAGTTTCAGGGTTAGGATTAGGGTTTGGGTTATGGTTAGAGCTAGAATGAGGGCTAGGGTTAGGACTAGTAATTAGGTTAGGATTTGGATTAGGCTTTGGATTAGGGATAGGACTAGGGTTAGCATTAGGATTATGGTTTGGCTTAAGGTAAAAAATAGGATAAGAGCTAGGGTTAGGGAAGGGTTAGGGACTGGCTTATGGCTAGAGTTTGTGTTAGGGTTAAAGCTAGAGTTAGCGCTTCGGTTAGGGCCTGGATTTTGGTAAGGTTAGGGTTAGTGTTAGGGCTACAGCTAATGTATGAACTAGGGTTATGTATAGGGCCAGTTTTTGGGTTAGTGTTATGACTAGGTCAAATGTTAAGGTTAGGGTTAGTGTTAGCATGATGTTTAGACCTAGAGTTAGTGTTAGGGTCAGGGTCAGTGTCAGGTTAGAGTTAGCTTTAGGGTTAAAGCCAGAATTATCACTAGGGTTAGGTCTAAGGGTAGGGTTAGTGTTTTTGTTAAGTTAAAGTTTATTATTAGGGCTAGGGCTAGGTTTTTGTTTAGGTCTAGGGCTAGATATATGGCTAGATTTAGGATAAGGTTTAGGTCTAGGTTTATTTCTAGTGTTAATGTTAGGGTTCAGTATAGGGTTAGGGTCAGGTTTAGACCTACGGTTACCATTAGAGTCAGAATAAGTGTCAGGTTTGAGTTATGGTTAGAGCTAGAATGAGATCATTGTTAAGACTAATAATAGGATTAGGGTTAGGACTAGGGTTAGCATTAGGGTTAGCATTGGCTTACAGTAAGGGATAGGGTTAGACCTAAGGTTAGGGCTACATTTTGGGTAGGGTTAGTGCTAATTTTAGGATTAGGTTTTATTGTTAAAACTAGGTTTAGCTTTCAGATTTGTGCTAAATTTTGGTTAGAGTTAGGGCTAGGTTTAGAGTTACAACTAATATTTGCAGTAGAGTTACGTTTTGGGTTAGTTATAAAATCACGGTTAGGAGTAGGTATAGTTTTAGGGTTAGGTTTAACATTAGGGTGATGTTTAGAGCTAGGGTTAGTATTAGGGTCAAAATTAAAGTCAGGAGTAGTTTTAAGGTTAGGATTTGGACTCAAATTAGAGCTAGTGTTAGGGTTAGGTGTAGAGTTATGTTTTGGTTTAGGTTAAGCTTTAAATTTAGGGCTATGGCTTGGTTTTGTTTTAGAGCTAGGACTATGGTTAGGGCTAGTTTTAAATTAGTGTTAGGCTTAGGACTAGTGTT